>NW_019213629.1:345455-435835 GCF_002532875.2 Varroa jacobsoni
ATATATAAATCGAAATTCTTTAGAAAACGAAACCGAATCATGGAACTCGTGTAAATTAACTGGCCCGGCCCTTTGGCAAGCTGGATTTCGGCGTTGTTATGCGTTGTCAGCTTTGTTGTACATGGACAATGTCAGATATTCCTAAGATTCCTAAAGCGCTACTATTGTCCTTCTTTGCGCCTTGCTATTCAAGGAAGGCATCCCTAGACACAAGCCTTGCTAGGCGCACTGATAGCGACCTCTGCAGTGTACGCAGGTGCAGTTTGCCTCTAGCTCATGGTACGGTTCATTAGCACACACAACATCGTGGAAGGCATATACTGTAGACGTAGACTATTACATGGCTCCTTTTATGTTCTGTCCGCTATGGCGCCACTAGTAAACAATTTTGGGTCGGCTTCGATCATTCGTTTCTCCTGTTGTCGGATAAATTTTAGTAATATATATATATATATATATATATATGTAAATCGCAATAATGTTGGATGTTCTCAATAAAAAAGAATGTATCCTCTAGCAAGTACACGTAACGGTCGCGTTAGTATGTACGCAGACTTAGTGTTCTTTCGGAAAAAGTACACACGGCCTGACCGAATTGGACTGCGCTAAGGTTTTCACAAACGATTTACATGGGTCGTTGGGGCAGACTTGGAATTGAAATAGCGTATCGTCATATTCAATGAGAGAAGCAATAACTTCTTTATGACAATACTTGCTACCAGGATGGAGCAGATCTTGAAGTATGATAAAGCCAGGCCTAGACAGCAAAAATGCTTTACATGTTAAGGTGGCGATGAGTACAACGAAAGAGTGTCGTTTGCTGCTGCTGGTGGCCCTGCTTTTCAGAACTCAATTGTACTGACTTGTGTAAGTTGATTTCCAGGCTGGCATTTGTTATGAACTCCTAGAAGTGGGCCAATGTCTGCTGAACCTCAAAGCAACTTGTCCCGTGTATCCCAAGATCACGGCGTAGAGTAGAACATCTGACCTCATACCTTCGTTTACCGACTATTATGCTTGGAAGATCGTTAAAGATAACTGAGGAAGGTAGAACGCTGAAGTTGTTGCCTCGAATCACTTTTGTCGGCTGCTGAAAGAGGCCCAGTTCCGTCACATCATTTTGCAACGTTTAGGGGCTCCCGTGCAAGATTGAAACAATGAACTGGACTAGGTTCTGGAAGATTCCTGCCTCGACAAACTTCAACAAAGTTCTCAGTGCTCTGTCAAAGTCGACGAATACAATAGAGGTTACCTGTTTAGCGATCGTGCTATATATTACAAATTTTACCGTGGCAAACGATGTTAGGCAAGCAGTCGCTGTTAACTCTTTTCTACGGAACCTGTGTTGTTTTACTGAGATCATACATCGAGCTTACAAGAAAGTGGAGAGAGACCCGTGAAGTATATAACTGGAAGTACGTTGCCGCTGCAGCTCTCTACAGCAATTTTCCTTCACTATCTCGATACTAGGAAGTCGCCTTTGTCTTTCGGGATAGCAATGAGAAAGCCTTTCTACCATAGGCCATATTCTCCCATCCCGGAAGCAGTCCAACATGGAGCTAACACGAGCGCTTGTGTCAACTGTTTGGATCTAATCTCATCTAAACCGGCGCCCCATTGCTATACCATTGACCGTCGAGTCAGGGGGCTATTACAATTCCCATCTGGTTCGCCTGCTTGCCCCATACCGTATAATAGCACAATGGTATTCTCTTACGAAACCCTTTTGTTTAAAGCAACGGTACTTGTTTAGACCGGGTTTTTGCTGACAACAGTTGTGTAAATCGCTTGTACGTGTGTTCGTCTGTCCTGAGGCTAGTTTACGGGGAACTTATATTTCGCTTGTTTTTTTGACATCACTGATTTCGTCGCGCGTTTTGAAAAATCTTATACTTTGCCGACAGAAGTGCATCATCCATGTTCTGTTCTGCAGAAAAGCTTCCGTGATTATAACAATGTGTTTTTTTGCCCAAAATCCCGACGTGTAGTCATCTTCTCTAACTTCCAAGGGTTCGCTATTGATCTCGTTATATCAGTAACAAACTGTTCGTTTCCCTGAGTCTTCACGAATCTTTGACGGATTCCATTAGTGCTTTCATTTTCGAAAAGCAGAAGCTTTATTATTGTGCATTAATTTCCACCACAAAGCAATATCCTTACCCTTAAACCTATTACTCCCTGAGTTTGATGTCCTAAATCACAAAAAAAAAAGACACATTATATAAATATTTGCTGAATGTCGTTTATTAACGGTGCATAATTTAAAAAGTGCTCAAATTCTTCGGCCCGCTAAATATCTTAAGGCATTATATATCTATGCCTTTCTAGATACATTTGACAGGGTCACACTACCAATTGTGTACTGACGGCCTAATCCTACCTGTGTTTTAATCAAAACTGAGGAACAGACACCAACCGAATGGTACACTTAACAAAATAAAGTAATAAAAAAAGAAAAAAAAGTTCCTTCGACGTTAAATGCTAACTTGTACTAACTTACTTGATTATGTTTATCGTTTTGTCCATGTAGCAGCAACTTATACTGCGACTCACTTTGAGGCATTTGTTGAATCAAGCAAAAAGAAGTCTCTTTTTTGGGGCTTGCTTTAAACACAAGCAACTTTTGGAAGAGACTAGTTGTTCTTATTAAAGTTATTTGAGGTTGGGCTTTCGCTGGCTTGCCACTATTGATATGATGTCAGGCAGACCGCTTGACGCAGAAGAAAGTAGCCACGAAAGCGATCCATTTATAGACCCTTTGCCGGGTTTGCTGCCTAACTAGAAACAGTTGAGCCGATGAAGCAAGGTTTGGGTTATAAGTCAGGCAAAAAAGAATTCCCCTTTCATGGTTTGTCCGAGTTTCCCTGTTGTCGTCATACGACATAGCCAGCTTGCAACGTGATTCGTCTGCCTAAGGCTTTTCCTTGCTACTTTCCTAACTAGGTGTGATTCTAACTAGGGATTGACTTGCCGCCCGGCTTCATTTAGTAGAAAGCTGCTCATGGTTGAGCAGTCTTTTTAGACCTCGTTGAGAACATTGCCTAGTGATTTAGCTATCCCGTTTTAACAAGAGTTCCGCAAAAAGAGCCTTTTGAATTTTCGAAGTAGAATTTGTGCAGAAATTACTTTCAATCGATGTTACAAAAAGTCGATAGTACCGTTTTCAATGGGTTTACGTGGCATACACCGTTTCTATCTTCAAACTATTCCCTTGTGTGTATGGGTCATGCAAGACAGTTAATGCACAGCTCTGCAGAGAGCTCTTATGAGGATCAAGCCAAATTTTCATCTACTTTACCATTACCCACTTCCTGTGGCCATACGAAGCGTGGTTTAAGGCTTAAATGCTGGTTTTCATCTCCAATGCATTGAAACCAGTTTCGGCAAACGTATCTAATACTCCCCATCTCTCATAGATAGAGACCTCATGCATGGGTGCATTTTTCGTGAGAGACTGTAGTGAAGAGCGCGTTGTTGGATATTCAAAACTTCACGTTCTGACTGCACCGAAAACCGGCATGAACTAGCTTATCTTGAGAGCTGTGCAACACTTACAAAATTTCCGATCGACTTAATAATACAATGTATAAAAGTGACGCTATATAGAAGTGCGTCGATCCGATTGATATTGGATATACGGGAAGCAGAGCGAATGTAATCAAAACATAACCAAGCCTATACATGCGAGTTACTATTTAAAGCTTTAGGGCAGCACAATGTCTACAACCTTTGATGTAGGCTAGATATAAGTGTATTTATACCCGAAGCCATGAAGGCCTAAAAAAAATATCGTATACGGCTATTTTATACCATTTATTAATCACATAGCTTATACTCAAATATCGATTTGTTTTTATAAATAGATAGTTTAACAGTATCATCCAATTAGTATCATAAAATCTCTACATGTTTGTACATAAATGTGTATATACTTTAGATGCAAGCACCGTGAACGAAGTTTTCTTATCTAAAATGTTTGATGTTGTCATTATCGCCTTAGAGCTTCATCTGTTCATTGGGGCTGCGACGCCTGAATTCCTGTTGGGAGGAAATAGTGGTCGTTCCTGATGGGTTACATATGTTTCGTTTTTTTCATCGTCTGTACTTCGCTTACAAATAGTATTAAACGTTTTAGAATTAGGTACTTAAATAAAGAAAAACGATGTCGTACGCATAATTTGTCTATCGGTAACCAAGAGCCGCTGTTTAAGTTTCGAATTTAAGACAACAACACGTTTGCTAGTATTTAGGTACGCTTCAATGCATTATATAATGGTAGCGATTCGCACCCAGTGCACTCTTAGATCCACAACTGGTTCAAGCGTTGTGTAGGAGTGATGGCGACCTTTATAGGTCGCAAGAACTCGTGATGATATGTTGTTCTATGCTCTTTTCCATTGTTTGCAATTGACAAGCGGGCAACCTGTTTATACTCCGCCTTAGAACTGTCGATAGGAACTTCATAGGTCCACATAGCACCTCTTTGTTAGTAAAAGGAAAGGTAGAGAAAGAACTGGAAACACGACTATAGAGCACTCGACGCCTTAGGATTACACATCCGCCAGAGGGAAGCTATAGAGCAAACGATTACAGTGACTAACATCAATTGGAAGTTTAGGGTCTGCATGAACACCCGCTATTTTCGTTTATCTACTAGGTAGAATGAAGTAAAAAAAAAATGCAGCCGTCATTAGTCTTGTAATTCTGTCACGCTCAACCATGAGCTTTTGTACCTTTCATGGGGCGTGACGAATGCTGTGCGTTTCATCCAACATTGCTTTTAAATCGCCATAAATACTTCTATCTCTATCTTTATTATTTTTTCATTCCATATATATATATATATATATATATATACGCTTGTAAGGTTGCCTTTGCTATTCTGTAATAAAAATAATGAAAACATCCTTCCTTTTTACATTAAATACATTGTAATCATGATTTTAGATTTACTACACAGAAACGTTCGCCGTTTACTCGTATGTAGGTGGCATTAGTGAACACAATGCCAAGATCTGTAAACAAGCCATACCCAAAGAAGAAGAACAACAACAACATTTGGCTTTATCGGATATTCTCAGACCTAATGTATAAAAAAAAAAAAAAAAAAAAAAACAAAAACTACAGATTAATCCAGAGGTATTTGTTTTAACAACTATGATTTTAAACTTGTGCTACTTGATGCGTTTAAGCCACGTAATAGCAGTTGAACCTGTGATACGCAATTGTGGATAGTGAGAATAAACGGGACAATCGATCACCATTATAATACGCTGCCCACATACATTAGGCTTATTCGTATCGACTATTTCAGCTTTTGGCTTTTTTCACGGTTCAAATTTTGAGCCATTTTGCCGCGTTAGCTCTGTACATATCTGCATATCGCCGCTATCCGCCATGTTGATTCATTACAGATACAGACAGGCAGATTTCCAGCTAGGTCTTGCGTCGACAACAGTCATGAACGAGAGTGACTGACAATAATATTACATCTTGCTCATTCTTTCAACGCCTTTTTTGATCAATACAACAATCTCACACGAGCAAGTACTATCAATTCACGATTAATCCTCAAGCAATACGTATACTGCCCAAATGATTGACTTTGAAAAGGCAATGTTTCCAAATTCAATAGCTACCTTTCATCTCTAGAAGGAACTATTTACTTTATGTTTACATCATTCACACATGATACTTTGTTTGACAAACGGGTAACAAGCACACCCTGAATGGTTTCCAGCCATGAATTAACTATAGTCATTAATCGTACGTTTCACTCATGCATCAATCATCACGTTCGGGACTGAGGCTGCCTGCTGTCCTCTTCAATAATGCGGTTTGACCAGGGCAAAGCGTCAGAGGACAATAGACCCAAATGTTCAAAACGCGTGATACCGAAACAGACAAATGGGCAAACGCCGAGAGGGTATTTAACTTAACAATTCACTAACAAATTTCCGTAGATGGCCGAACAATCCCTACGATATGTGACAACTATGTGAGTTGATCTAACTGCCGTAGCCCTTGACTTTTATCGAAAAGCCTTAAAAGTAGCGTCTAATCGCATACAGTTTGTCGGAGGTTTCCTGAATCCGAACGCGTTAGATGTTATGTTTGCACTGGGCAACAGCCTCAATTACGTGTTTCAAATATTTGCTCTGGGCTAGCTAAAGAGGCAAACTTGCATTCAGACTCAGGAACCCAGAGAAATTTCCTCAAAATAGTATCTGCATACCTTGTTGTACGTTAGACAATTTGCGGAACAATGGTTTCCGTTGTTATTTGGCACACACACAAGACTCTCCTAAATGACATTCGACGAAATATATTCAGACACGGCTGAATGAATTAGAAAAATAGCTGCGGTAAAGCTCATTTTTTTTAAGTGTTTCTGCATGTTACTGTATATGGTTATGTAAACATGTACTGTAGAACTGCCCGTGATCCTCATCGTGCTCTAGTCAACCGAGTGGGTCTATTCATAAAATTACAAAGAACCTAACGCTTTTTTACGAGCTACTTAACCTTTTGGCTTTTATCAACCGTTTTTTGATCACCCGCATCATCCTCTTCAGTAAATCCGCTTTCCGTCCGCTCAATAGAACCGAGCTTAGCGCCATCGTCCTTTTGGGCTAACGACACATTTCTGTCTCGCTGACAGGCGGCTATTTCTGTGGAGAGCTGCGATATGGTGTCCTCGGAAAAGATTGCGGAATCACGAAAGATTTCGTCACGGCACGACATCTCAAAATTTCGTTCGTAAAATGATCCAGAACTGTTGTTCGATTCGAGCTCTTCCTCTTCACCGACCTCAACTTCAGAACCGTCAGAGTTGGCGCCGTAGAATAACGCCGAGTCCATTGATGCTGGCCGTAAAGGGCATCGATCTCGGCAGCGATGATCGCCAGTCGAATGCGTAGTACTACTGCATGCGCTATCCGAACTCATCAGCGATGCACGTAACCGGCTGCTCATATTGAATAGCATATGCTGCCACTGTCGACCTCTTGAAGCTTCGGCAAATGCATGACTTTTACCTACATTACTGGCGTCTAGCCGGGCACCTAATGCTCCTAGGTCCATCCACCGAGGGACTGAAGCGCTTCGTTGCATTGACCCCATGGCCGGGGACGCTCGGCTTTCGACAGACGCAATAATTTCACGAAGATCTATCTGGCTGTGGTACCTTCTCTGTTGATTATAGTAGCGCACCCGAAACGACAGTCCGCTTTTCCATGACTTTGAACTGGTGCGTCCTCCTCTACTGCGCGCACGTACTTCGTGAACTTCTTTACTCGGTCCGTGCACACGCGGATGCTGGCTAGAGGTATGTACAGTGTAGCCAACAGATAACGGGAGATCCTGAGATGTCTGCTGGACGGCCGCTTGTTTCGTCACTTCAATGCTGTCTGTCTTCTTCGTCTGCTGCGAAATGCCGTTGCTATCCATAGAAGCCCTTCGATTTCGGTGCAATATGTTTGTCGCCTTCTTCAACGAGTCTAGGCCACGGGAGGCCTTTTTGTGTATCTTACTTTGCTGCTGCTGCTGCTGCTGCTGTTTGCTAAGGTTGCGTTGCATACGAAGGTTCTCGAGAATTCTGGAACGCTGCTCGGGCGAAATGTTGAGAGACTCCAAAATAATTTTGTTCAGCCGATCACACCAGAGCTTTTTCCGTTCCCGTCCCGTCGTCTCGAAGACGAACGTAATTGCTCGGTTACTCTTTGAAAGCACCTACAGATTGTCACAGTGGAAAAAATCAATACTTAGCTTTCAATGAACGCGTCTCCCGTTGTGTCATTTCAAGGTTAATAATAATAAATTATATGCATTATTTTTTAAAAAGCCCTATATGCCGGTCCATTATCTAGAGCTATTTACATCACGCAGCTCACGACTACCATTTTCGAAGAACGACGCCACGTTAATGGAATAATAAGATTAGCTACGTAAACGTTTGGCCATAAATTGTAAAAATTTAATTTTTCACAGAAAAAAATGCACGATGTGGCTAATTGATTGCTATTCGTACCTGGAACGAGCAGTCACCCATGATAACCCTGTTTTCGTTCACCATGAGGTCGTTGGTGAAGATATGCTGTGCGTACCACAACAAATTGGGGGTCTTGCGCTTGCGTTTTGTGATGAGTAGCATTTTCTCGAAAAGAAAGATATGCATTAAATGCTTCTTTTGACACCTAAGACCACCGATGCAGAAAAACAGGTAGAATACAGAAATGTGATGAGTCGTTTAGGTTACGCAGTGTGTAAAATTATCCTACATTACTGGTAAAGGCTGTGAACCCCGTAGCCCTTGCGCTACGCATAGTTATTGAGAAAAAGAGTACGACCGCTTATACTCCGTTGCCGTATTTCCTTTTCATTTACAACATGCTACTTACATAACTCTCTCCTCGGCAACGAGTCCTCCGTAAGTTGTAAGGTCGTTCCCTGTCCAGCCTTGCAAAAAGCTTTGTACTTCCTGTACACGAACCGCATCTTCATCCAACTATGTCAAAATACCGAAAACGGAGTTCATACAAGCAGAAATAATCTCAATGTTATACTCTATACGGAACCAATGAAACTAGAAGACAGTGTAACATAGAACTCAGGCGATGATTCAAGTGGAATTAACGTGGTAAACACGACCTAACACTTGCTTGTGTCTAACATGGACCTTTTTGATTTCGTTGATTCGGTTAGCGATTCTTTGCATCGCTCTCAGTGCTCGTTCGATGAGCTCTTGACCAGGCCACCCGGGGTAATCCTTCTCATAGTGTCTCATTGCGTCCAGTAGAAGCGGATACTGAAAATCCGAAGTACATACTATTGTAATACGAAATACAACAAGCGTCGTCGAGTATTAAGTGGTTAATTTCGAATATAGATTGAAGTTAATATAGCTAGCATCATCCTTCGACATGGCTCCTCAAAAGTGGCTCTTTGACTTCGTTCTTAGTTTCGATTGCGGCCAAGCTCGCCGCTGCTTTATGCTCCTTCATAATACTATTTAATTATATCTAACATAATAATATTTTAGTTGAACGAATACCTTGAGAATTCTCTGGACGGGCTTAAGAAGGTATGACCCAAGCTGCATGCGATGTCCAAGTCCAAGCTGAAGTTTTGCAAGGAGCGCACAAGACCGTGACTCGGGTTGAACGAGCCGACTGAGAACTTGTAGACTTCGGGGGTAGTTGGTGCAATAATGCGCATATACCTTCACGCCACCTGTAGCTGCTGCTGAATTGTCCGCAAGAGAGGAATTGGTTCTGGGAACGCCATTTAGTGCCACTGCACCTATCGAGCCTTCAGTTTCCACTTGTCCTGAAGGTGCAAAGTGCGAAAGAAAACATTCTGCTACTGCGACAGCGTAACTTCCTGGACGTTGCCCAGTGAGTAGTCGACGAGAACACTCATTTGTCAGCCGTTTTAAAAATTGACTGCAAAGGTAAAAACAGATAACATCGATGCACGATCATCGATATCACACACATCAATGGTAACAACACCCAACACGTCAATGATAAAAGCTAGGCAGAAAGGCTTTTTCCTCACAACGGTCCTGTTGAACATCGCTGCTTGTCTCACTGCTTCAAAAACCTATACAAGTAAGCAACGGCATACTTACCTAATGTCTAGAAAATAGGCCTAGCGCAGAGCGGTTATGCGGACGACATTAAGCTCCTCCAATAATGACAATAACGAGATATATTATAATTACTACCTAATTATAAATCTAAGTTTTCTTACTTTGCAATAAGCCTTAGAGTACTTAAGTATGTTGGTCACTATATGCATTCATAAGAGGTTTTCTACTAAATGCGTATTACACATGTTTTAGTAAACGAATAGAAACCACCCTGGCTCATCACAAGTTCTAGCTGTGAGTAAATGTCAGCGAAATCTAACTCCTTGCTTCTTCGTAATGCTAGAGAAAAACGTAATGCGTAATTTTCTGTTCACTCGTCATTTGTCCTAAATATGTAGTAACAGAAGACAGACATAACTATAGAAACTAGCTGACTTAATCTAGGGTTCAAACAAAACTCTCGCAGCCGTTTAATGGCTACAATGAGCCTTGGTCTGCAGTTGTCAGCTGAGAAGAATCAAATGAGCGTATAAACCCATAGAAGTTTCGCCACCATTCAAATGTGTCCTGATAAGCGTTGACAGGTGTTATTAAATCTGAAAAAAAGGCTTTCGCTGCCGCATAGTGGAAATGCTGCATGGTGCATTGCGATAAAACGGTAGCTCGACAAGGCCTGAGCTTTTCTTTTTGTCGTTTTGGAAATTGCCAAAAGGAAATTTACTAACACTCCCAATGAGCGATAGTTGAACAACTATCTGCAGAAATAGGAATGCTTGCACGAAGGCCGTAGCAAATTCACCGTTGTTCCTTAGCATACGTGCTGGAACAGCATCTGTTGAGATAAAGAGCCAGTGACGCGCTGATCGACCAAGAATTAGATATTGTTTTCGACAAAGCAAGTGTTGCTAATTCGACTGCACACGTTTTCATAAGTATCACTCCTTTTGCGTTTTGCTTCACATGACACGTTTAGGTCATACCCAAACGCGACAGGCTCGAGTGCTGGATGTGATCGAGGTTGTACGTGGGCCTACTTCAAACACTGTTGTGTGTAACGTCTGTGTACCTTGCTAGTAAGCATAGGACTTTCAAATAAACCTAGGTAGGAAAAAATTCTCGGAGACGCATCGATTTTCCTTTCGATCTGTGGGTTTATGTACCGGTGTAAATGCTGGCTGCATTGAAGCTAAACTGTAAGTACCCGATTTTTTTGGCTGAAGGGCAGTCAGCGAAGAAGAATAACGCGTCAGTGAATGAACAGTGAAGCCAATGCTTTGTTCTACATGGAATCTTCGAGCGAACTAAGAGGATCATCAAAAGAGAAGAAAAAATAGCCAGTGACTGTTGCTGCTGCAGCTGTTCATATTACTGCCGGTGGAGTGACCTTCTTCGAAGAAACGTCTCGACGACGACAAAGGCCACAGCCATAAATGGCCTTCTCGATTTCTTGCCAGAAATACATGCCCATGAGTTTAGGTATTATAGTTGCCTATCTGACTTTGGTGATATAAGGAACGCTCTGCAGCTCGCTGCCACCAAATGGATTTTGGCAGCAGTTTTTGGTACTACTACCGCTTCGAGTAGTAGGCTGGCTGGCTGGCTGGCTGGCTGGCTGGCTGGCCGGCTGGCCTGAAATGAGTGAACAGTGGGGTACAACTGCTCTAGTGACGCAACTGTTGAAGCCTGCCCATTATTGCGAACGGTTCAATGTACAAAATAGGATCGTTCGAATCTCCTCTTTCGTACTCAGCCCGACAGAATCACAAGTGCTAAACGAGCGAGGTAAAGCATACGTAAGAGTGTCGAATGCAGTTGATTTTGTTTGTTTGTTTGTTTTTTTTTTTCGATGCAGAAGATTTCCAGGGTTCGCCAACGAAAAAAGTTCAGCGCTGCAACGATTTTCTATTAAATGTGACAGAAGCTTAATTTATGGTGACATGGTAATTTGTGATTTCTATAATCATCATTACCCTGGCTAGCGGATGTTGAATCACACCCATCAGTAGTTATTTGTGCGGCGCTGAAAGTGAACATTGTCATAAAGGCAAAGAAGCATATTAACAGTAACAATATATGCGAGTTACCGTATTTTCACGGATTGGTTAACATGCATGAATGGGACCCAAAGGGACAGATATAGGGAAAGTTCTTCGGAGGAAAATTTATTTTTCCTCGCGTCCCTCCTAAGAAATTTGTGTGGCCTCTGTTTCCCTCTTCAACTACAACAGGGCTGCAAAACGGTAAACGGTATTATTGCGAAAAAAAAGCGAATCAAGATAGTGCAGAATTCACGCTTCTCCCGCGCTCCATATCACAGCGTCAAGAGTGGACGGTGTAACGGCAGCATTGAGTCGAACTACGGCCACGACCTTCCACCGCCTTAACGGTCGAGGCTCTTTTACGCGGCATCGTCAATCGCAAGCTTGTGGACAGGTTGCTAGAATGCAGCCACAAGGTTCTCCCTGCTCTTAATGTGGTAAATACCAAAACTTCTGAACTAAAGTCTGACTGAAATTCTTCAGCTTATAGTACAGCCTTCTCGTGGCCCCTGGGAAATACAAGCCGTTGCTCAATTATTCCCGCAGTCTTATCCGGAGCCCCGATAGTCTCGAAATATATAGCCGAAATACGGCCCGAGTTGTACCCGAATTTAGCCTTTCTTTTAAGACGATCTGTCGAAGAACGTACACATCACCAAGGCGACAATACCCGGAACGGCCGGAGACCCCTTTAATTCCCGATGTAGAACGTCAATCACTTAAATGGTTAACACGCCACTGCAGCTCGCCGACTCACCCGAGTGGCTACTCGTTTCTCATATATCACTCCTTGGAGATGTCTCTTTCAAGATATTCCACGATATCACACGCGGTATTTTTTCTAGCCGTAGATTGGGAAGAGGGGATCTCAATACAACGCGACATCCCCCAGGGTAGCAAGTAATGCGAGTTCTTGCGAATCTATGCAGTAAGAAAGCTGCCGGTCCAGATAGGATCCGCTGCGAGCATCTCAAATGCATCATCGTTCTGGCATTGGTCAGCTCTATTGAATGAACGTTTATATACCGATACAAAACGAAAAAAAACTACCCAACCACGCCGTCGTCACGGTGGAAAAATAACGAAAAAAAGAGCTACTCTCCGGCTTGCTGGCTAAGAGACTGAACAACTACCTACGAAGCGTTCACGCTATCCCAACGCAGCGACGTAGGTTTCGACAAGTACATTCCACAGAAACGACATGTAGAATCCTGGTAGTCGACGTCAAAAGAGCATCGGCGACGCCACGCAACGTGCTATATGCGGTGTTCGTCGACTTCAAAACAACTTTCGACTCGGCGCCTAGGGGCAAAGTTATGCTCACGAAGTAATACGTCTCTATGAATGTGCTCAACCCTCTCGCTGCGATTGTACCAAAGAACAGAATGACTATCGACGACGGAGTGACCGAACTCCCGCCCTTTACACAGACAACGGACCCGGCTTAGAGACATAACTTGTCGCACCGTTATTCTACATCTTGCTGAGGGGCCTCCCTAATCAAATAAGAGGGCCGAGCAAATCAGTCGAAGTCATCCGTTATGCAGACGACTTAGTGATGAAAGGGTCGAACTTGTTTAAAGTGTGGCAAGACTAGTCCGGCTCTATGCGGCAGTCGCAGATTTAGGGCCTGACTGACCCTGAATCTGACCAAGCTGTAAGCGATGACGTTCAGAAAAGGAGACAGTGGCACCTACACCTTGTATTTTGCCGGGTCGCCTCTTATAAAACGGGTTTTCAAACTTGGAGTTGGTCGTCTCCGTGAACAACAAAAGTTTCACTGTACATGTCATCGAAAAATGCAGGAAGACAGTATCGGCGGCATGGGCGACCAAATCGCACGGTATGGGATACACGTCAGATGGTCAAATCTTAAAGTACTGTAGAATTTCGAACAACTAAATCTCGTTAGTTTTTTTTCCTCACAGGAGTACTGGTACTAGGGCATGGCTAGGATATAATGAGTATAAAACTGGAACAGAATTGGGTATATGATATGTCATTTCTCGCTCAGGTGTCGTTTCACCACAGAACCCGCAGAAAGTTAGGTTTCTGTGAACCTTATGCTACATGTGAATGCCCCATACGCACGGAAAATCCACATGACGCTGCTGCTCGTCGCCACCTAGTACTATGTTTAGGGCGTATGGAAAAATCTCTCAAATCAGCTTAGACTTCTTCTATTGATTTAAAAGGCGAATCGTTTGACTCATATGACGGTAACGATTTTAGATAGAAAAATTCCCGATGTTGTGCCATTCACTTGTTATTATAAAGTTTTTGACTACCACATACATACACGGTTATTTGATTGAGTAATATTGGACGTGTTAAAAATAAATCTAAATAAAGTATAGTTCTCTTGATAAATATTTATGCATAATATAATATATCTAATAGTGCTAATCTTTCCCTAAAAGTAGTTCGTAATTAATAGATGTCGAAAGCAAATCTAAAATGTTGAAAGCCTGAAAAATTCAACACGACCCTATTTGTCATAATTTGACAAATAGACGACAGTTTTGTTCACTTTGAAATCAGTTTCAAATCGATAACTGGTCATCATTGAAGGCACGTTTATGTTCTATAATTATGTACAGCGCATTTTTGATGTGTGTGCATAACTCCTAACGAGCACAGCCCCCGTGCGATGATCAACAAGAAGGGAAAGACAAAGCTATTTGTCGTTGGGTCGATAAATAACACGACGTATGTATGCCCGCAACAAATACTACTAATATTATTTTTTTTTAAAAGGGATTTATGAAACACTTGCTTCCTCTCAAGCAACTACTCCACCTAAAATATAACAGTGAAGTACCGCACACCGACTGGTTGATATTAGAGTGGCCTATAATATAATATGTATTTAGTTATATAAATATGTACTTCGTAGTAGAGAGGAGCGGTCCTATTCTATTACTACAGGTAATACAATCAGAATGTAGTGCGTGCTACCTGTGCTTTACAAATTTTACGCTTTTCGCGTAATGGCGATACAGACGTAATCGCCAAGAGCCTAACATCTCATACAATAATTGCTTGAGCTAAGCTGGGTCTAGCAGACTGATAGTCACAAAAAAGTCCGATTGTTATGACTATATAAATTTTATTAGAAAGCCAACAAAGTCGACATGATCATCACGATACTAACGCAAGCCGCAAGCGCACCAAATCATAGTTACGGCAGAGATATGCGACCATAGCAGTCTTGCTTTCTACTTCAAATTCTGCTAGCTTGCCTATAAACACCTAGTTTTTCTTTGATTAAATTTATTATTGGCAGAATATGTTTTAATGTTCGTTTTGCGATCTAATATAATAGATGATTTTTTAGGTGTACTCAATCCGAATATCTAAAACGATTGTAATATCTATCGCAACCTTACATTGTACCGTGTTATTGGAAACAATCCAGCCGCATAGTGTGTGCCGGTCTGAAAATGTAAAGTTCACTCCCCCTTCTTTTCCCCAAGACAATATCCCTTTTGAACTTGTCAATGTAATCGTAATATACCTAGATAAATGCGACACCGTCTTCAAATTAATAATTGATAACAACTTACCTGTTAAATTCGAGAATTTCATCAAGATTCCCAAAAAGAACGAGGAGGTCCTTTTCATTAATGAAACCCTCACGTACCCCACATTCGCGCATAGGCCGCAGGTAACCCTGAAAAGCGAGACGATTATCTGTTCAGTTCTATCATTGGACATGTTCCGAACGTCGAAGCGTTATCACCTGCCATAATTAATACAGTACTAATAATAGTAGTAATGTTAACCTCCAGGATATCTTTAGAGGTACAAACTAATAAAAAACTAACATTTTTTTTACAGCAACACATCCCTCAGCGGTCAAACTTACGGCCTACGGTAAAAACGAAAACCTGCATAAAGAAGAAACTCCATCATTATTTCATCATTCCATCTCCATTCAGTATTTTTCAGGGCATAGAGATGCGAGTTGACCTTCAACAGGTCTTCATCAGACAGTGATTAACGTTGCCAATCGAAATTTACTGGCAAAAATATACAGCGTGACCAGAACATGGCTGAATGATGCTCAATGCCATTCTATTACTACGGCTATTATATAAATGTGTACATGTACACCGATGTACAAGGACTTCAAATATAAAATATACTATGGTTTACAAACACCAACACGTTTCGCGAAGGGGAGAACGTGCGAAAATTTTTTCTCATCAAACAACATCGGCAATACAAGCTAACCACCGAGGATCAGAATAAACGTGAACCACTAGATGACGGTATCACACAATAGCACTCGTTGCTCTCTACAATCAATATGTTATATAAGACAAACAGAAGGTCGAGTTATGTGTATGCCAAATGTCAAAAAATTGCTTTTAATTGCGACACTGTCAGCTTAACAAACGATTCTATATCTTATTGAATCAACACATGTGTTAGTACAGGCCACACAAAAGCGCTCAGCGAATAACAGCTGCGGAACTAACGGAACAATTATGAGCCTTAACAAGCGCCGCTGCTGTGAGAGCTGTGTCATAGGTAGATGACGCAACTAGGACAATAAAACTGGAAGCAGACGACTGCAATTCGGGAGTGGAAGGGGAATTGTCATTCTGTCACCTTTTTCAACCAATTCTAAAGTTTTGTTCGACTTTCCCTTCAGTCAATAACATCCTACATCATCGACCGCCGTATGTAGAAACGCATAGACCCGTAAGTCCAACGCGTAACGATCCACTAATGTTATTTATCCAACCGCTCCTTGCTATCTATTTCTCACGCTCGAGTTAGATGACCTGTTCCTGCCCCTACGCTCCTACTGCTCACCTATCAACAGCCGTTAGGTGTGCTATTGAACACCGGAATTCTCTCGCTCCGAAATGGCCGTCATCACGTTATATGCTTTGATAGCGCGTGTACGCTCAAAATCCCCCTACGTTCTAACACACCGGTTACAGCCAATCGCCAAAACATCTCGGACTGTCAAATTCAAGATCATGGCGGTGGCAGCAAAATTTCAATCCGCCAATAAAAGAAGTGGGCGTCTAATAGTGGCGACCACTTCATTCCACAACATAAAAGTGTTCTCATGTAACTATAGCGATGTTTGCTATAGCACATAAGTTTACCCTGCATAAATGAACTATGCAAACATTACAACTGTAAGATAGCAGAAAACTTTTGCTGAGAAAAAAAAATTATCACGCAATATGTAACATCCCACGCATTAGTATGTCTTTAAGACTGCATTCACGTTTCGAGTCACTCAATGTTCATAGCAGAAACATATAAATGGAGTTTATTTTATGTTTGCCCTAGAAATACGTGCACCATCATTATCTGATGGCCTATCTCTTAGTTGAGTGATGATGGGATGTGCCAGGCTGACCCTCAGAGTCCTATTCTTTCGACGCGAGCTACACCTACCAAAGATACGAGGTACCCACGTGTTACGATGTGAAGTAGAACAGGTCTAGGGGTTACCAGTTTTTTAGGAAAACAGATACCTTACCGTATATCAAGTCGGACACCGACCCAGGCGGATCAAAACATTGTTGCCGTTCATATTGGCTACGCTTCAAGCAGGCCGACAACACACTTTTTCCTAGAGTGTTCTACGTTTGCATCTCTTGCTGAAATTCAGGCTGTGAATGCCCCTTATATGAATCCTAAACTGATAGTTTAGGACAGAAGTTCCTGAGCTCAACACGGCTTGAAGTGACGCCAGTTGATTGGTGTTTAGGTGCAGATCGTTGTATGGATATGTCTCATTTACTTCTTTCTAGGTAACCTAGTAACAAATAGTATATACGTTTGTATCTTATTTTAGTTAGCAATAGCCAATGATAACAACTGGGCCTTTACTCGAACGCGCGAGATTAATAAAAAAAAAAAAAATCACTGTACACAAAAATCGGCTTACTTATCGACTGTCTTTGGTTGCGAAAAAATCTAAATATTTCGCTATCGTTAGCAACATTACTCTGAGTCTTAAGTTATTATTAATTATGAATGCCCTGATACCACATACTTGTTCATCTGATTATAACTAGATCAGCCTGTCAAGAAACAATAACAGGCAAGATTTAAAAAATAGATCGTAAACCGACAGTCGGGATGCTTTTCCGATCGTATCTCCTAAAGTCTGATTCATTTGTAGATTAATTAGGAATTAGTAAATCATAACAGTATCATACGTTACATTGTCAAACCTTGTAGATTTCTTTAAGATAGCAATTCTTTTGGTACGCGAAAATCGCGTCGTATGTACTAAACACCCAAAGCAAACACTGGCGAAAAATCTTTCTCAAAATGTCTTACGATTTTAGTCTGAATGGTCTTCATTCGTGCAATATAAAAAACTTTCGTTCCCGATCCCCCAAATAATTACCTGTTTTACTTATTCGCTAACGCTCTTCATCTATGATTCACACCGAAAAAACGCCCAGTCTCGATACCGTAAACGTCACTTAAATCGTCAATCATCTCCAAAACGAAGCCACACGGTGTTGCTTAACTTACCCTTCGTTCTCGCAATGTTTACTATGAGCAAATATACAGTCAACCATAGACAAGGTTGTCTGAAGGATCGTCTGCTTGTCTGGTTTTAACATAGTCAATCGGTTATTTCGTATTCAAGTGTTACTACGATTACGAAATGTCTACGGATGACAAGGGAGCAAGAGAGAACCTAGATCGCTACTCTGTTTCGCTCACGAATCGTCTGTAGTTTTCCCCATGAGCATGTATATCTCTGCATAGTAAAAGTTTGGACAAGTGTCTAGAAGCCTTCGTACTAATCTGCTCACGCAGCCACATTAGCAACAACGAGTTTCGCCCACACAGGGATCCTAGCCGGCAATCAAATAGTTACAGTACCGTTAAATATATAATAAATACTAAGGTTTTTTTCTTAACGCCCACAGCATGAACCGATGTGAGTCCCATAAGCTACTACAACGATGTCTACATTTACCTATTTCCCATTTAATATGCTTTTTATCGTATCGTAATTTCTAACCAGACGTTGTCATCATTTGCGCTGAATTGGGTATGAGCACGCACTTCCAAAACACACCTCGCAAAAGTGTTGCCCATCTATTGCTCAGATAAACACTAAGTACTATACACGAATTCGTAGAACTCGGGCGAAAATAAAGCCATTTTATATATAAGGTTACTTGCAAAAAAAATAGGACTGCCTTATCATAGTATGTGGCAGATGCAGCACGCAAGCAAAAACACATTTCGCGTTGACTCATGACAACAAAGCGTGCACGCAGCAGCAAATAGGGCGGACAAGATGCCATGCTTGTCCGCTGGGCTGTTGTTGTGTTAATTTCCGTAAAAAATTAACCAGGGCTTCCGAGAAGGTTGTTAAGCGTAGGGCAAAACAAGAGTGGAACAACAATAGCATCATACGATAGCTACGACGAATTACGATGATATATGATAAAGATATAGTTGTTTGTATGATACATACCATTACATAATGATCTTAGCACAAATTGTCGATTCAGGATTGAAGACCAAATACTATGCACATACCTGAACATCAAACACTACCTCAAAAGAGCAAAAAATCAGCTACTTCCGCTGCCAAGTCAGCACCTTGGTCAGGCATGTATGTAAACAGCTGTCAAGGCGCCGAGGTGTACGCCTAGGTCGTTTCTGTGCGCAATAGAGGTTAAGCAACAAAGAAGCTCGTTGTTTTTACTTAGAGTGTTCGTATCTTTATCAGCCAGAGCTGCATTGTTTATATATTCTGACAGATTTTTGTTCTCTTGTAGCGCTCATATATGCAGCACAGCAAAGGCTACGACCAAACCCATATTTAAGATAAACATTTTAGGAAATAATATTCACCTCTGTATCTATGCAAAAGTAAAATTTTGATAGCTTGTGGTTTAACAAGTCCAGCCTTACGGGGTTTCACTACACTGTTTATTTTCCATACATATATCTAGCCAACGCACGCAGCATTTAATGTCCACGAAAGCCAACATAGAAGGGGCACATCTGTAAAATATGGCTATTTTTGTAATCAGTATGCAGCATGTACCAGCGTGGACGCAGTCAATATTCAATTCCAATCTCTTTAAGCAATATTTTTGCAAGACACCACACAAAAACAAAGTTTCAGAGTCCAATTTCTCTGCCCTATTTTCTTTATATCTGTACGATCATGGCACTGGGCATGAATCACAAGTTTGTGCTACCAAAGTGGAAAACAGTTTTGAAACGTCCACCTCAATGCTTGCCGGGTCGGCCAGCGAGCTCTTCAAGGAGTGACCACACAGGCACCTTATCGAGATATCCTAGAGTACGCCATATGTAGGTCTTCACCTTGACCGCCAAAAAAGCGACAAACGATTTAGACCATCTAAGTCCTGTGACAGACCTATACACGGTCTAAGATTCATGGAAGCTACAGTGCCTTGCAGCAGATCAAAAGGCACAGGGTTCTCAGCTGCGGTATCTCTGCACAGAGACAGTAAAATATCACAAAAAATCAAGTTTTTTTTTTTTTTTTTTTAACTGGATCAGCTTTTGATTTCATAATAAAAAAAAATATTCACATAATAAGAAATGTTAGGTTAAAACATGCTCGTAACGAGTTTCAGAAAATTGGTTTTGGTTGGAGTTGATTACTATTGACAGTTGTTAAATATCAATTCGACCTATAAAAAGGCAAGGAAGATATTTGTGGGAAATTTTCGATGGAAACACCCAAATCTGCCTCATATCATATGCCGAGATCTACGTGGCAGTTTTTAACCGAATAATAACATCGCTACTAAGAAAAGACGTCTCTTTGTCGTCTTCGGAACCATCAGAATTGCGTGGCGATGTTGATTCGCTGTTCCTTCACGGCTCCATAGCATTAAGTTTGCTCTCAGACGACGTCTTCTGAGCAGGAAACGCTAAATGACCGCAGCCGACGACGTGAACAGCGTCTAACTGTCAGCAACTATACGTACGGCAGCTCAAGTACCAGCTGTCTCATCTAAACATTTACTGCATATAAACAGGAATAGGGTAAATCCCTGATTAGATAGGGAGACATGTTATTCTTTTCTTCTAGTAGTTCTATCCAGCCTTCTTTCCGCTAGCGACCTCTGGCACCAGTTTAAATAAGACTGTTAGCGCCACGATCTCTTGGCTTCAACTGAGACCAATAGGAAACAGGCCGAATAATTTAAAGTGCCCAGATGACAGCTGATCATTCAGCTTTTATTAATACAGTGGACGGTTAAACTATTCAACTTGTGCCGCCAAACGTACAAGCGTATGGGACTATTTACTACTACATTTACAAAGTCTACTAACGTTTTCAATATATATTACAATAAACAACTAGGGGACACTTGAAAGAACTGTGGGAAAAGTCACACGCTTCCTTTAGATACGCACGTCTTTTTACTTTAATAGAATGTCACCCTTTTATAATTACACCTACACTTTAAAGATCCCTCGGGATAAGATTTTAAGCATGGAATAGGTATTGCATGCTATTTGGATATAGTTTGTGTCTACCTGATTAGTATGGCTAGAAATCTCTCCAGCTGATTGAGGGAGCAGCGTTACCATTCAGCATAAGTTGAACATGATAGTAGCTAGTTTTATAGAATTTTACGCGGATTTTTTGACTGATATCTTCATCGTACCTATTCTAAAATATGTACTAGGAGAAGGCTGAAATCAATGAAGTCGGTAGTCTGCTCTAAACCATGAATACAAGTATCAAACTCGCGCAACAGAAAGATTTCGAAATGGTTTTCATCTGAAGGCAACAGTATTCACTTTTACTCTCGCTAACTGGAAGTGCGCGAGGCACCGCGAAAGGCGCGGGCTAAACGCAGCTTTTTCGACAAACCGATCGATCCCTCAGGGAAATGTAAGAAACTGATCTTAACAGCTTCGAACGCTCTGTACACCTCACGCAGATATGCTCTGTAGAAAACGTGATAACAAAGGCAAAGCCGTAGCAATGGTGAAGCCTACAAGACTAGCGTTGCCTTTACGTTTAAAATGATCGGCGTCACTGCACTGCGGCGACATTGGCCCCCAAAGCGTCTGTCAGTAGCGCCGACCACGCTTCTCATATCACTACACATTATTTCGCTTTGTCAATTTCCGTAGTTCAACAGCTGATCGTATTGTATTTGAACTGAAACAGAAACCGCTGCCACCGGGTTTTTGAATCTCTAGCTAGGGCTTCATGAAAGAGGGTCGAATGAACGAAGCGGACGAATATTGCGCGGTATTCAATTGATGTTGACAGCTATGGCCTCGAAAATATTGTACTTATAGACAATCGTACCCAAACAAGTACTCTTGGTCTAACATAGTCTTCCACCCTGTAATTCCGAACTTCATCGTGACCGTCGCGACAGTATGTAGTTGTCTATGAGCATTCCTACAGCGCGACCTACCGTAAACTACGTCTAGTAGAAGCAGCCTTAGCGGCCTTTTGTTGGTCAGAGAATGCCCACAAAGAGCCCAAACAATTATGGCTGTCATAGTTTTCGGGTATAATACCTATGGTATGCCAATCGAACATTCTCAATCGCGAAGAGCGCTACACGCATTCAACGAGGAGAGAGACAGTATCGATGGACACACGGATGACGGGCACACATTTCGCGTTCGCTACGCGAACAGTACCATTTCTTGTTACTAGTCGTAGAAAAAAAAACCCGATTTAGCAAGATTGATTGAAATTTAGAAAAGATGCAACTGTACACGTAAATACAAAGTTTTTGGAATGACCTTTTCTACAATACACTACAAACATGTAGCAATAGAGCAAGGTTAGGCAATTGTAGGAACGCCTTAGACTGACCTGTATCACAGCAGCGAGATCGTGGATATAGGCTCGTTCGGTTTCAAGCAGTTCATGGACGACGTTGTCAGTGTACCGAAGAAGGCGATCTCCGTTTCCGGAGGAGCTTTCTGCTTCATCGTCTGAGATGGTTGCACCTCCACTCAAACAAACGGAACCATCCTGTACGCATGCAAACAGGTATCTATTATTACTTGCAATTAGTTAATTCGGTGGCTTCATTGAAATTCACTGATAAACCTTTATAAAACAGACGTTACATAAAGCATGACCCCGAGTCTGGAGCACGCAAAGAAACAGTATAACTAGGAAATAGTAAAAAGGATAATAGAGCAACAAACAAAAATGATTCTTCGACACTTTTATTGGATCCCTGAGAGCCTGACCGTAGCGGTCTATAATACTGCCCTTCGATGACGCCTTCATATTCATTACATTGGCACATTCGAATTACACATGTAAGAGTAAATATTATATCTATTTTAGTAGAAATCTGGTGAGTGACATTGTATTATTATTATTATTTATGTACGTACTATTACTAATATACATACGCATTACCGATGTCTTTCGAGGCTTTTATGATACGTACGAAGCTTATTTTGGAACGCATTTCGACTGTTTTCCTGCTTTTGTGACAATGTATGAACTCGTATGGGGATTGCAAAAATGCTTCACGGAAGAGCAGCGGACTCTTTCGTCAAACTAGACTTTCAAGGACGCATTCGAGAACAGAAACCGAGAATTTGATGAGTTGGTTGGAGTGCTGAAGCATGCAGTGGACAAGGTAATTCGAAAGATAAAGGAAGGATGAGATGCCTACGTCTTCAGGAAAAATAGGAAGCAAAAGCCGAGAACGGTGCACAATGCAGCGAGCAGCGAGGATCGTTAGATTTGTGTTTCGAGTTCTACGTCCGGCACCGCTGTTAGGCATAGTTCCATCAGGTGGACAGAAAAACTGTGTCTATCCGCGGATTCGAACTTAGAGTGTGTCCCTAAAATTAGCAGATGAAGGCGTTACCCATTAGGCGACCACGAGGACACAGAGAATAACTGCCCTATAAAACGCTCGATTTGCGACGGCTTCTCAGTTGTGTCACAGGGTAGCAGAGCGTGGGGTACTGCGCTCATAAGAACCCTCTGACATCGTATTGAAATGACAGGCCTTAGCTAACGTAAAACAGCTGTAAAAACCTCCGCTAGGCTCTCTACACAAATATGCGCGTTTCAAATAGATCAAACAATTCTAATGTTGGACAGCTATGAACTGGAAAAGGGTTTGCTTCTCAGGCGAAACGCATTTGTAAATTTTATATCATAACGCTCAACGCGTCTACAAGCGCAAAACCCTACGCGAGTCCAGTGTAATCCAGTATGTCGAGCATCCCAGCAAAAGTGTCGGCCCTGATTTCCATCCTACGTTTCAGCAGCGTGATGATGCGAAACGACGGCTCAGTGAAGTAATGCTATTTCACGATAGACTATATGAACGAATGCTTTCGGATGGAAATTGTGTATTTAAGTATGACAAGTCACCATATCATCGGGCGAAGTGTGCCTTTAAAGAGCTTACCTTTAACTGTTTTTAGGTTCTACCAACGCTTGAAAATTCGCTCGACTTGAATCTGGTCAAAAGTGTACGGCATTGTGTCAAAGGATGAATGAGGACCAGATAAGAAATCAAGGACATCTCACAAGTCATGTATACAGTACTTCAAGTCTGTGCCTGTAGATGCCGCGTGACGGCGTAGTACATTCGGAGCACACCGATCCCAGTTTCAGGGGTGATCGTGGTAAAATGTAAGGAAATCAGAATATTAGCCTTAAGAATGTTTTTCCCTCCATAGCAATTTTAAAAAGCGTCTCTAACGATAGCGTCATATGTTTGCTATCATTGAAACGCAAAGGGAAGTATAAAAAAAAAACGCACATGGACATTGATTTTGGACGCCAAGCCAAAATAGCTGGATAGCTGCAGTTAACGATGCAAATGTATAATAATTATTTCCATTATTATAATTTAGTGCTACTAGTTAAGATCGTTTGCCCTCCCTCGTTCTCTGTAAAGAGTCATAGAAAGTACGGAAATACATACCGGAAAGAAAGGCAAAATAACGTATGGTGGAACATTCCCGAATTACCTTCAGGGAATTCGTAAGAGTACAACATCTTATAAAAGTCATGTCGAACTCTCTTCGGAGATCATTCGGAGGTAAGAAGGCTCACGACAAGGATTGTGCCAAAGGAGTTGAATTTCGAGCAAATGCAGACCTGTCAACAACTGACGCAGGAGAACATCAACGCACTCATAGAAAAACCGGATTTTCTTTAACGCACTTGTATGAATGGATGTGACGTCAAAAAAGACGCACGATGATTTAAATATCGCTTTTGGCGCCCAGGCAAGCCTGGGCCGAAAAAGGCTACAAAATCTAGGCCAAAAGTTAAGCTGTTCATTATGAATTCATTTCGAACTTTTCTAGTTTTACGAGGGAGTATTATTAAACATTTTTAAGACGATTGCATTATGCTATCCATCAAAATAGGCTTAAGCTTTAGAAAAATAGGGCCTGGGCTCTGGATAACAATCCTGTATCGGCGTACAGCTCACCACTTCTATCGGGGATTTTTCAGATAGACTGTATAATATTTTTTTATTATATATGGCGTAGGTTTCTACTAGCACGAAGTTTGTTGACAATGGTGTAATGTTTACACATGTAAACAGACAATTACTTATCAGTGGTTGGTTTAGCATTACAACACTAGACATGTTTAAATCATCGACAATCACGCTACTTTTTTGCATTTGAATCGAGGCGGTCATAAGATGAGTGTTTAGGCCGTGCTCTAGCTTCAGAACCCGACCTGTCTCTGTCCGTACCATCTGGTAAGGGCAGTCACTTTCTGTGCCACTAACCTCCGAATCGAAGCTCGACTTGATCTTGCCGTATATTTAACGTTCCACGACGACGCTCAGGGACACAACTCCCGCTAGGCAAAAAGCCAAACTTTTTCTACAGGACCCGTTTAAATGGCCAAAATACGTAAAAGCTCGAAATATAGTATATTGAAATATCAAAAAAAAAAAACGTTTATATTGAATAAAAAGTTTTACCGACTCAGCGTCTAGCCTATTTCTTTTAGATTTGAAAAACGGAAACAGATTACACACATTTTACATTTAGTAAAAACGAAATATTCCTGTTAAAATCATTAGTCGGCTGTACAATTGACTAAACTGATATCAGTCGACTGTATGGATTTATTTAAGCATATTTCCTATTTTAAGATCGATACTTGAGTAAGTAGCATATGTAAACTTTGGAATGAAAAATTACTCAACTATAAGATATAGACAAGGCCTAACCTAGCGTTTTTAATAAAGGTTGTAAATAAAGGACAATGGATGTCGAGATAAAAGCGAAAAATTGTTACTACTTTACGTTGCTATGTATTCTATCGGCATATTTAGCTTGGATACAGATGATTGTTCCGCCAAAAATTCAGGGAGCTACGGAGAATTCGCAATTAAGTGGTGGCTCTAGGAGAACTATCATGCTGCAGGTAAACGAACGATAGATAAACATTTGATTAAATTTGTTTCATGCGACATTATGGTCTTCTATTTGGGTGTAGACGTACACAAAATACAACAGAACAGCCTTGTGCGCTATAATATGGATAGTATAGATACAAAATTAGGTTTTCATAGGTCACTCTAATTCTGATAATCTGACCTGGAGACTTTCGGCGCTGGCTAGGTAACTGGAGGAATGATGCTTGCCAGAGCGTTTGCTGTGACTCGCATGGAAACCGGGCGAAGTGGTTGTACTAGATCCGCTACTTGTTGTCGAAGTTGATGAAGTCGAAGCAATTGATAAGGGCCGACCTGTTCATTATACAGAGATAGATTGACGTGTATTGTTGCTTATGAGCAACTATAACATTTTTCTATAGGTAAAGTAAAAGACAATGATCCACACAGAAGATTTATTTCGATAGCTAACTCTTTTTGCCAAGCTTCGTCATTAGGCGGACCAAAGCCAGTCAGGTAAGCTAGGCTATACGTATATAGATACTATATACAATAAAATGCAGACATCGAAGCATGACCGATTTTGTGTACCGCACACCAAGTGTCGTGTACAAAGAAATATAGTAACAGTGACAAGATTTCTAAAGTGATCGGAGATAATCAAATGAAAGATGTAAGAAGTTACCCGAAAAGGGGCACACTGAAGGACCGAGCGCACCCGGTGGAGCTGGGGGTCCCACCATTGACGACGCCCCTTGGGGAACTTCCCCCCCAAGCGATTCGTCTGAGAATTCCCTCATCGCCTCGACGTTGTGAAAGCAAAACAGCACCAAAAATGGAGCTGCCGGTTAACGGTAACGTCACCCCCACGCTAAAATGAACCGGTCAAACCTGAAACGGTATACAATCAGATGATAAAGTCAGTTTATTTGTAGAGTCACATTGTTGGATTTTAAGAAAAAAAACTTCCATACAACGCGTATTGATACTAATGAATATATTCATTAATTAAATGTTTATAAACTGGAGAGTACAATTATAATGTATGAACGTATACATATATAGCGGATAAAGTGGTGTCAGGCTTTTTCCAACTAAGATTATATTCAAAGTCGTTTTGCCATTTAAAGACTATGCATTTGCACCCTGTTAGTCCCAAATAATTACTTTGCCTAAATTGGGATTAGTATTAGCTTCATACCAGGTTTATATTAGAATCAACAAGCCAGAAATGCTGTTTTTACGGCGACATGAAGCCAACAACTACGCGTGGCGGTCACAATACTGTTTATAGTTTGCGGTGATGATATTATTAGCAATAGTCGAAATATTGCCTCTGAGCTCGGTAATAAGAACAGACCCTACTGAAGTTCACCTGATAATGGGCATATGAGGACGAAGCTGCTACTTCCCGCAATCTAATTATTACAGGAAGATAGGGAGGTTTCTGTCGGTTCAGCGGTTAGAGCATGTGTTTTGTTGCGACTTATGCATATGATATTTTTAGCCGCTGCCGGCGTGGTGATGCCGTTAGGAAAGGCGGCCGTCCACGCTCACGTCAACCTCTCACAACAGCAGCAATTGCTCGTCGACATGATCGCAGTGGTCGATAACGAGGCATCTGGCCTGTCTAACACATATGAATGATGTATTTCACTGTTGACTCTTAGATCGGACCAAGAAAAAGCGGGCTAAAAAGTGATCACTTCGTATTTATACGCATAGAAGATTAACTGTATTTCGAAAAAGCCGCTAATCAATCATTTCGTTCATATATATTCACAATAATAAAACAGCTGGTTTCAGAGTGAGCCTTACGGGTCCTGGTGTGAGACACCTCAATATACTCGCATCTTCACAGATTTCTTATAACCTAGGGTAAAAATTAGGAAAGTTTCTTTCCTGAAATACTGAAATCATTATCTCTGCTTCAATAAAGGCTATTATTTCGAACTCTTTTGCATTTTTCATAACATAGTTCGAATATCCTGTGGAAATTGGGCTGCCCTTCGTAATATGTGAAATTTTACTGCAGAATAGAGAAAAAGCCACTCGCTTCGATGATATGGAAACCGTTTTCCACTATTTATGTGTCGCCTTTACTTAGCAATCTTGAAAGCATTGCCAGTGATAAGAATGACGTGTTTGATATATCTTTAATAAACGCACGCTGTGCAAAATGACCTCCATTTCCGAAGCCCTACATATTCGCTAGCCAGTGGCTGCTTATACCTAGATGTATTTAATACAAGGCATTACTTCAGTCTTGTCGGCTGGTTTGTAGTTCTAAACGTAGCATGTGCTTGTGCTTAGAACGACAAAAAAGCGCAAAGTTTCCACGTTGTGCTGTCACTCTGAGTGGATAAAGGCAAAACCAGGTTGGAGAAAGACCTGCCCAGTCCGAACTGAAGAAATATCGCTGAGTAGACAATTAATCCCTTCATCCGTGTGTGTCCATTCATCGTATACCGAAAAATCTGGCTATATTAGCTATAGCTTTGTTGGCCACACAAGGCTCCCACTAGCAGCATCGCTTGACCACCAGCCTATCATTACTCGCCTCGTTGTTCCTTCGAATCTATTTACCTAATCTTTACGTATGGATATTCTAAGCGATCGCCGCAATAGCAGCGGCCTTAGTCCGTTTAGAGGACGAAGTAGACATGTCGAGACAGATAGTCACTGTGATACCCATTTTTTACCAGGGGTTGAGGAGATAATGGACAAGGTAAAGGTGGAGGATGAACTCGTATGAGAATATCCACAGACGGCATTCTGGCCTCCAAGTGGGCAACTAGCTTTTGTTGAATAAGGGCTGTTTTCGCTTGCTTTGCTATTGCTATCACGGATGCTGCTGCCTTTGCGTGATTCGAAATCAAATAAGCTGTCGTTTATGGGCGACGCACCAATAGCGAGGTACAGCAATATGGCGGTAAGCTGGGTCGAACGGGTTGGACGAGGATGGTCTACAACGAAGACTCAGTAGTACCACCACAATCGAATCAAGTGTCGGCCATCTGTTATCGGTTAAGACGGCAATGACACGTTATACAATCATCACCCTCCAGCGCGAATAATCTTCGTGTATAAACAGGATTTGGATATGTAGAGCTTTATTTCATGAGTTGCTTTTATGCGACGTTTTAATTCGCATACGCTCAGAACAACTCGTAATAATAGCAAAATATTATAGAATAACTGAAGAGTGTGGGCATTTGGAGGTCTTCTTGCGACGTCACCCTCCTATGCAACACTCAGCTGCAAAGGACATAGCGGTGAATCACATAAAATGCACGCAAAGATGCTTCTTTCTTCACTGCAACGGTTGTTCGAAACCTACCAAATTCAGTTGTACCATGACCTCGATAACTCAGTTCCTTCCATTATGAAAAACGTGGGTGCGGGTTCAAGTATTGCGAGCAGAGAACGTAAACAGAACTCAACCATGCTGTGGGGACAACAGCTCACACTGTGCTGTGAAGCGTACCTACAATTGATTTCCTAACTTCGACGACTTGTTCACTCGATGCTGAATCACCGATTTACTTTCCGTATTCCTTTCACTATTCCTTCTACCATTATTGTTGACCAGTCGAACCCAGGTCTCAAACGTCAGCACGCTTGGCGAAACCCAGGACGCCGCCAGCATAGCATCGAATCGAATAAGACTAACTGTACACAATATTCTATAAGCATTGATATTCAAATTTTCGCCGAATATTAGTGGAGTTATAGGATAAATAGGTGAATGCTATCCTAGAAGTCTGCTAGCCGTTTAACACATCTATAAGTTGGAACGGATTAGAGGCTCCGACAAGATCAAACGAAGACAAACACTGCAGGAAAAGGTGCACACATTAAGTTGTGATTACGGACGGATATCACAGCGCACTGCAGCCATTCTACTTGGTGTGATGCCCCTTCGATTCAACATTTTTACATGGGTGCATCGCGTCGATAGGCGACACTGGTCCTGTGTAGGTCTCGCCTGGATTGCTTTCGATGTGAACAACTGCTAAGTATCCAATCTGAGAGGCCAGACCGCTCGTAGCATGTAATCCATTCGTGCAGAGTGCATAAATATTAACATGTTTTGCCACTCTTGATGTCCCGCTCGACAGTTTATGTGTAAATGTAAATAACATTTGCCTGAATAAAAGAGTTTCCCTTCTTATTGGCTCGATAGGGTCCTAAGCTAGCTGCCCGAACACAACGATTATCATCGTATTGGTTCGCGGTACAAACGATAATCCGTGCCTTTGAACTGATAGACCCCCCCCCCCCCCGCCCCAGATCATTAACTACGGAAAAGATTTAGTATTGCTTATTGGCTACATAATTGATATATAATTGAACAAAAAACTCTTGACGACCAAACCACGATAGTATACGGCAAATCAAAAGTATGCTGTGGAGCATTAAGGCTGAAATCAAATATGTTCTAATTAAAGTATCTTCTCATTCGGATCAAATACAGATGCCTAACATCATCTGACGATTGCAAAATTGGCCGCATAGGGCCAATGACGATTCAATTTGTGTGTACAGTAAACAGGTCCTTCTGGGTTTGGCCTAGCTTTATTGCAACAGGCATTTCATCAATCCGACCGTTTCTGTTCAGGACCAAGCTTCCTCTCTATTCGAGAAATCAATCAACGCTAACTTTATATTCTAAGCATCACTTTACCAGTATGACCACCGCTATTGTTGTCAATTATTATTATAAGTCTATACAAGAGGTAACGTCTAATCCACAGGCGCAGTTATAACAAAATCATTAGGCTTGAACGTTAAAAGCTGGCAAAAAATGTTCCAATAAAGCAGATAGAACGAGTGCCATGCTTTGCTGCCTATTTACTTTGTCAACCATCTGTCATGATTCTTTTATGACATGTTACCGATCAGAGAAGCGACTCAGATCGACATCAGTGGCCATCCTCGCCGCCGAAGAATAAACAAGTTGCCAAGCCGCTGCTTTTATTCTTTTTGGTAAATACGCGATGAAGAGGTGAGACCGATGCCTCACGCGGTCACCATTATCAATAATTAACAAACCAGTGGAGAATACGCTGACGATTCTAGATTGACAAGAACACATTTCGTAGAAGCGCACCCATCCCTGACAGTGAACAATAGGTTCAGTGGGCTTGACTGGCTTGTAGCGTCATCTCGAGTCAAAAGCGGCGTGTGGTTTGCCAGAGTGATGTTAATACCAGCTACTATACTCTATGCAGTCACAGGCCAAACGCTGACTCATTGACCTATCCAGAAGACAGCAGGTCCATTCAACAATTTTTCCTTCGGACGTGAAACTTTCGACGATAATCTTCTTGGAAATGAATATTATTATTCTATCTGTTCATTTTTACAGTTCAGCTTTTAATTTTCAAGAAATGTGGAACTCTCGAATGTGGAAAGCTAATGAATGAAATGTATGGTACATAAATCCAACTTTTTATCTTTGTTTCTATGCCAAAAGATTCAGGCCACGCGGTTTTCGATATTCCGATTACTGGAAATGTTGCTGCAACCTAAAGAAATATAAAAGTCTTGCATACATGTCAAGTTATCTTACAAATCGATTTGTTCTCCGTTTCTAAAAGATTCTTAACTTACGAATTGCTTGGAGTGACTTTGTTTGCTATAAGCACCATACGCTTGGCAAATTGTACTCCATCTATATTATATATTTTTTAGGAATGTGTGAATCTGACTGTTTTTGAATGTTGTAAGGGTATCGATAGCTTTGTATTTGTTCTTTGGTGACATACATAGCGTTGTTTTCTTACTACGCTGCTAATTACGTAGCGTATTCCCTGAACGAGCGAGTCACATTTGACATCATGCAGAATATTGTTACTGCAGAGCACAGAGACAAACAATAAAAAAACATCTGACAGACCCACCGATCGCCAAGCGATGACAACGAAGAAAACGTTTCTATATTCAAGCAAACAAACTTACCAACGTGATTCATGGTGCTACGATGCACTCATACACAGAAAGCGAGCTCATCAGGCCATGACGCTAGGACCAGTCCGTTGGTCCGTGGGCTGCCGCCAGCAGAGTCCCCCATCGCAGGCGCACCAGCCGGCAACCAGACGTTCAGCAGGTAAATGAAAAGTCAAAGCTATTTATATAATATTATAGATAGATTCAGTTGGTTATAGCTGTAGCGGCAGCAACTGCTGGACCGGCATAACCCAATCGAAGAAGTGAGTAATAAACTCGGCAGGACGACAGACAAGTCGCCTCGGCGTCCTTTGCAATACTTGCATTTGGTTCAGTAACGATAGCGGCAATTTTATGTGGGTCTGTTAGTACCCCGTGAAAGTTTAGTGGGTAATGTGTTTGCGTGCTAAGCTTGGACACATGTTATGGTCTAGGTTCGAACCCGAGCATAGACAGGCAGGCTTCGTTTCGTGCTGGGAGCCAGCCAGCCAGCCGTCTCTTTGATGGAGTGCCCAATGGCGATACCGGACGTAAAAGTCGAAACAAAGAGGTTCTGTTAGATGTGCGCATGGACGCATTGCTGGATGTAAGTAGCTGTTAAAGCGGGCGCGACAACAACCATAAACGAAATGAGGAAAAAAAAAGTCGAATTTCCAGGAATGGCAGCGTAGGGCGACGAGAGCACGACACTAGCTCGAGGAGAAGTAGTAGCTGTTGACTATTCTCTATGCTCACTGGGCCAGGGACGCTGACGAAGGGTGAAGGCAGCGCCTCAGCTGGCGAGCCCGAAAATCTACTGCTAAAACTCGAACAAGCACATCGAGTGACACTCTAAAAAATTGAGAAGCAACAACAAGAGTTCAATTGCGTTTCGTTGATAACCAATAAAAACACTGAGAAATATAGGCGAAGCTATTGGTTTAACAGTGGACGAATGAAGCAAACCGAAGCGAGTAAACGACGTTAACCGTTAAATTCGCACAATCCAAATAGACTTGGTACATGTTAACACATCTAGCAAGAAAACGGTATTTTGATAATGATCCAATCTACGCTATTGCAAAGCGCAACTTTTGAATACTCACTAAAGGATTTGCAGCAGTCGGCCACGCCACTGACAACAGCTCTTTACATTCAGGTACGCATCTAGAGACATGTTATAAAAGGAGCATCTTTCCAGCATGACTGCTGCGGCCTGAATGCATGTGTTTAAAATTATTTCAGTAAAATTATACAGTTTGCTGGACATACGATTGATTCACAACGTGTTGACTGTTCGCATGGCCGCCTTTGCTATTTGCCAACTCTCTAACATGTTTAGGTATTTCTTACTTTGTGTGGTGTTTGCCATTTGGCAGACTGTCTGGTATATCTGCTAGTAATCTGTAAGTGTTCTGGGCATTTCGGGCAAGCCGTCAGGGACCATCTGAGTTTTTTGGAGGGTGGCGGGTGGGATAAATGGCCAAACGATTTCGATAGCATGAAGTACCGGAATGAGTTCAAGCTCTCGCTCTAGGACTTTCGCTTCATCGAGGCATCGCAGCAGGGCTGGTTTGTAGAGGCCAGAGATTATGCCGCTAACGCCACGAGATCTACAGCAATTGAAATGTGCACTAGTACACATCCCGGTTCCTACAACAAGCAAGTTGCTTCAATCCAGAAAGCGAACCTTATCTTGGTTAAGCACAGACGTCGGTACCGAACTTGGCTTGATGATCTAGCAATTATATATCTGCAGGTGTGTCTCAGAGCGCTAATGCACGCTTCATGTCGGGCTCGTCTAGGCTAGCAATGATTACGGAACAAATTCAGGAGAGCAACAATGCTTATAGAACCTTAATGAGATTCTATGTAAGCACATATGTCGATACCGCAGCGACGAATATAAGCTGCCGTACTACGAATGCGCGATCCGCGCAATGCGATAACGTTATCCTCAACTAATCTTGGATATAGAGACGCCCCTGTGGTTTATAATCACGTTAAAACGTCCTGGTCCGCCACTCTCTCGAGCTGGCAAATCGACCTGCGTAGAAGTCGAGGATATTAAATGGACAAGTCATTCAAGTTTCGGTCGGCATGAGGATTTAGATACTCTGCCATGCCCAGTATGCATTGAAAGCGCTAATTTCGTGGCACTCTTGCAATTCCGTTAGATAATTTTCAGCGTTTTGTTGGAGTGCAGCCGAGATCCCAAAATCAATCCCTGTTGTACTTGCGATGACATTGGGAAAGTGCGCATCCTGAGGGCATTCTATAAGCGGCCACCGCTGCGAGGAAGTGATACACAAAGTCCTCGGACGTTGGCGCTCGTGGTAGAAGAGGGTAGCTGTGGGGCTCGTTGATACGATGGAGGGTGCTATGTACGAACGACGATTCTTAGAAGCAGCATGATGCTGCTGCTGACCAGTCCCCACGAAGCTGACCTCGCTGTTGGGCCACCTCAGCTTCAGTGGATATTAGATATCGTGTCTTGGTATTCCTTGAGCTTCCATTGATTCTGATTTAGAGCTTCTTTTGTTCTAGATCCCAATTTGCTCGACCTTTATGACTTTTACACATAAAAAGGGCTTGATCTTTCTTACGACTTCAAAAGCCATTTTTCTTGCTATACCACCTCGCTAACTATGTTCTCTTGGACCGGCTTCTTCGCGAAAACATCGAACATAGCTTTGCAATCCTAACTAAATAGAAAGGCGAATAATACATGGACCTTTGACCCCAACCAGTAATAGCGAAGCAACTAGGCTGGGCGAAGGTCTGCGGAGCTCGACCACCTCGCTGTATATTGTTCAAATAGAGTGCACCTGTTTCCCTTTCATATAGGTTGCTTGCTTTTCCAAAGCCATTATGCGGTGAAATATCAGCGATAATGACGAAAATTGCTTAATTCCGACTCAAATGCGTGCGTATCGAGACACTTCATAGAGCGTCCTGTTGACCAGTCTGCTATTGACGCTGCGGGATCTCAGGGAGGTCGTGCGTAGGCACTGTTACAGTGCCTATTCGCAGATTCTGAAAGCCGATTTAACTATTTGCCCTCGACAGATCTGGGCTTTTGGGGTACTGGCGGGTGCACGTAGTGAAATTAAGTAAACTGACACTTTATGAAGTGATACTTGAGCAATAGGACTCGTTATAACGCACTGAAGCCGGCTACTGCCCCCCAAATATCTTCACTCGGAAGCGTGGCACACTGATGCTATCGCAAACAGAGCAATTATGCCGCGAAATGATAAATTTTTTAAATTTTATAAGCTTATACATATTATAAGTTAGAGGCTATACGGATAACTGATTATCATTGATTCTGCGATATATATATATATATATATATATATATATATATATATATTGTGTTTGTGTATTTTTATACAAACGTGTTATTACAATCAAATTATTACGTATCAAAAAATTATTCGATATTAATACTGCTCTAACAATTAGGGACGAAATTAAATTCCCCCATTCCCAATTTCCTTATCTGTGATCTAAAAACGTTTGTGATAAAGATATCACCCCAGTTTCATATGCGGTCGAGAAGTAAAAACATTTTGAAAGTTACCACTATGGCGCAAATGCTTCTCTAGCGCATGACCAGTGGCTGGAATCGGAGATTCAGAGCCCTATTCTGAGCTTGCTTTTATTTCTAAACCCTAGCATTCACTAATATCCGTATCAATATTGAGACTTATCTTTCTGGTAAAAAACTAGTTGGCAACCGTTGAATGAGGGGTCTTCAAACGTCCAAAACATTTCAGCCGCTCGATGAATGATTAGTACAGGTGTCTGGGTTTTGTTCTGTTAGACGGGCAGGTATCTCTATCAGCAATACATATATTAGCTGACGAACTTTACGAAAGGAATGGAAGCTGACTGCTAGCTCGGTAGGAAACAGCAAAAGCCCGAGAACATTTACATCACTTCTACAATGAATCCGACTAAAATATAATAATGAAATGAATACAATACATTATAAGGATAAAAGATCTATAGGGCAAAAGGTTGTCATTTCCTCAATGGTGTCATACAGAACTTGAAGATGGGATCGGTTTAGCATGAATCTCGGAGCACGCTTTGTTGCTATTCCGTAGTTAAATCATTGGTGGTATAAAAATGTTTTTTCTCACAGCCCAGTAACAAAAACGCACGCTTATTTCAAAGAACAAATTGAACTTAAATAGGTGGCATCCAAATAATAAGAAGTTAAATCTACACAAAGTCTTTGTGTACGTCCTGTGATTAATCCACTCTGAGAGACACGTGCGAAATGCAAAGTAAGTTTAAATAGCAGTGCGACAAAGTAAGACGTCTGTTCACATTAGCTTTTCTAGTTTTTGTACGGTACTGAGTCACATATTTCAGCTCCTCATAGCGATGGGTTTAGTATGCGCAATTACAGAGTAATGGGCACCGGACTGAGTCACCTTTCCGAAATTACAGCTGACCTTTCCTGGATAGTCTTCCTGCTTTATCTTTTGGATTTCAGATGATCCGAATACCCACAAATAGCACAGGGGCAATGTGATCAATTTATGACCTGAAGAGCAACAGATATTTTACAGAAGGATACAGGGGTAGCTTGAAAGAGGGAGATTGGTTTCAAATGACGAAACAGATCTCTGATCGTTCTCTTTTTGTTGCATATTAATGCATTTCGTTGATCGTTTGGCTAACCTACTTTTAGTCAGCTTTTATTATGCGATACTCTGTGAAACTGGATTATTACTTAGAGATGATGGGTGGTATGCCAAGAACGGCACCCTGATTCTAAGAACAAAAAAAACTTATATTTCATTGCCGGGCTCTCAAGATGTTACCTGCGAAGTCAATCAAGCTTCCCCTTGAATCGATAGTCTTTCCTTAGCTGAGGAAAATATATGGTTGTCAGAGTTCCACGGAAATATTTTGCAATTGCACTGCTTGAAATTTTCTGAACCTTTTTTAGAGTAATTGGTCAAACCGTATTCAGGAGATGAGTTATTTTTCCGAGGTACTGCATACCCATAGTACTTCAGATAATGTATCATAGTCAAAGTTTAATTGAAGGTTGCTCGGAGTCACTTTTCTTATTTGTTCTTAGTCTGTTCTAATTGTAGCCTATGCGGCAGAAACCAACTTTTCTAACATCTAGGTTCGTAAACCTCAGTCACTTACCTAACAACACCGTAATGAAATATAAGTGTAATAGTAATACGTAAGAACATGTAAGAACATTTATTTCTATTAAATTAATGAAATACAAGTTGACAGCAAAGACAAAGTAAACATTTGTGTTTTTTCTTACTAGTTTCGTTTACCCATTTGTTATGTGGCTATAATAGCTTCCCCTTTCAATCAATAGGACCTATATTAAGCCCATTTTTCAGCATTAACGCCCATATCACTGGCACCAGTTATCGTAGAGCAAAAGCTAATTCTAGTGGTAACTACTTCTTTGTAACACACTTGTTCTATTCTATGTCTGGGCAACTGTTTGAGTCGATATTAAAATTAGCTCTGAATCAAGGCCCGAGGGCACGATGCACACGGTTTAGTAGGTAAGAGTCCGACGGTATCAAATAGTGGTTTATTAGCAATGACATTCGGTCTGCATTGTGCATTAGCTTTTAATTTTCTTAAAAAAAAAATACTTTACAAAATCGCTTACTGCAAATTTAACTAAAACGCATTCCTCCCTCTACGTTGATTTGGGAGGACGACATACTGTGACAAGCCTACCTTGATGTTACCTGATAAATACACCACTTTTGTTGCTATTATTTTCAATCAAGTAAGAAAGTACGCTGTGTACGATAGGTGCATGATATAGAAGAACATTCAAGGCCTTGAACAACAAAAATGTTCACATTTTATTGCCTGATTTCCCTCCCAGTTGAGCCAGGAGTATGTCAGGGTCTGAGTTAACGACAAAAGGATGTAGTTCAAAAAGGACGACGATGGCACTAAGAGTAATTGACTGATATTAACAGACCAAGAAAGCTAATCCGTGTTGAATTCTACCCTGTGTGAACCATTTTCGGAATAGAAATGGAACTTTTCTTGAATTTGCTTTATATTCAATTTTTAATATATTATTGCGATTTAGTTATCTAAGTATTGAAATACGCATCCCTTTACCTATAAACAGAAGAGCCACGTAAAAAAATGTACGCCAAGGTACTCATCGACAATGTAATACCTTCGTACATAAGCGAAGATAAGAGGAAAGTGTGTCAAGTTATTACACTATGAACAATATGCGTATTTATGTATTGTTGCCACGTACCGCAAAGAAGATATATTTAGTCGTCAATGAAAAGATTACAATTTTACTGTTTATTTCAGCGGAATCGGCGGATACGATTGAATCATCAGCTTGCCGTAGTATATATTTGTGGGATGGTGTCTAATAGCAACTGCGTGTGAAGATCAAGGATCTCAAACCGAGCTTAATAAAGGAAAAGTGACCGGACCCGCTAGTGCAGCTAAATGGAACAGCGACACTGGATAGCTATATACAATAACAAGAAACTGACAAGCATACTCACGCACATATGTGTGCTTCTTCATAGGCATATATCGGAAAGTCTCGAACGCGGGACAACAGTTGGCCACAAGTACCGTTGTTGCCGTCAATGCTAAACTGACCGATCATCTCAGAGAGATATCCCAGTTAAATGTATTCATGACACGATGTCGTTGTTTTCGCCATCTAGGCTCCCCATTGCGATGGAAGTATCTTAGTGAATGGTTGCTATAAGAGGCCTTTGTTCATGACGTCGATCCTTGATCTTCGAAGTTCTACTACTATGCTTTGCTATGCTACATTCAGATATATACGTAGATAGTATCCCCGCGCACTTTCGTAACGCTATCGGCCGCCTGTTTTTTGCATTATTGCCATAAGGGGTGTATGTTCCTTGATTATAATGCATGTTTTACATAATCATGATGGTTATCATTGCAGTCCACAATGGTGTGCTGGTCACAAACCGCGGAAGGACGCTAGTTCCCATCTGCTCATTAGAAGTACTTCACAAAACAAATCTCGTCACAATCGCCTAAAAGCGAAAAGTCTATATGAACATCTTCTGAAAGAACTTGTAGAAAGTGATAATTCGACGTAACATTTATAGAAATTAACTAACAATCTGCTACCTCAAAGCTTTCAATATTGTTTTTATTCTGTCCGACGGTCTTGGTGGTTTGCCGGTCACAAACTTAACTACATCAGAAGTTCCATTTTGGACAATACGAATAGGTATATTGATCAATAAACTTTTAGTATTTAGAATGCGAAAACCAGATCTCTTCCTGCGTTTGTCATCAGCATTATAAATCGAGCAAACCTCTACCACTGACGTCCATATTATGAACGATTATCGCAATAACTCACTTCAACATGAAAGATTTATTTCTATTTCTGTTATGTTTTTGATAGTCATTGAGTATGCACATATAAACAAGGTGCATTGGCTGTGCTCTGTTCCCCCATCCCCCGTCCCCCCTAAAACAGTGATGCTCTATGATCATTCGCTTACCGACCACAGGCGGCATCTTCAACTACGAGACCAACAACTACTGTCGTTTAAACTGCAAGCTTGAACGAGACATGAATTCCAAGGTACACAATATTTGTGGTTAAAAGAAAAAACAGGTGATCTGTAACACCAGCACGCCCTCTCGTGTTGTTTGATCCAACTATTTCGTTTCACCAAGTAAGTTCACTCGGTGTGTGTCGATACGTCCAGCTCGATACGGCGGCGTTTATTGCCAAGATGCTACATTCTAGGAGCTCGACGCTACTATTTTTAACTACGTTCTAGCAACCTGATATTGAGCTATTAAACGCCATCACCCGAGCGCAGATGGAGGGACTCGTTTAACTTCAAGAACGAAAACATGGCCAAGGGGATATACAGCAAACACTATACTTAGGTATGCTGACATTAATCGAAAAGAGGATGAAATACTTTGAAGAGAATAAGCTGGCAGGCATGTGCTCAGTGGATATTGGGAAACAACTTTCGAGTACAAAGTAATTTCGTCCAGTTCGAATTATTGTAACGGTTACCTTGAGGACATCAAGATTATATCTAGTTACACTGAGCACCAATAGTGTAGCAATGTCATGCTGAGGCGACCTCATAACGTTTCGCTAATGTCACAAAATGCCGTCCGTACACAACTAGGAAAGTCTCCATTTGCATCGTCTGTATGACTGCTTTTACTCAGAGACAATTTATCTCATGACCTCTGTAACTGTTGATACTAGATATATATAATAGAAGCTCTCTGGAAGAGGGAGAAAGATCGGCTGTGTGGCTGGTCAGCAAAGAGTGGAATCCTCCAGCCGTCCGTCGATCGGTCGAGAGAAGCTTTGGGCAACGGTCGTTGATAAAAGTTAACATCGCGTCTCCGCTCTATAGACTCCTCTACCGACTCGACGACGACGACTGTCACCAGTGCTGCCATTACAAACTGCTTTCCTTTACGGTCTCAAACTGACGGCGGTCAACTGCGCGCGAAAATACAGACGTTACCATTCTACGCCGTCTGATGGCTGTCGTTGAATAGCTGTTGACGATGGTGGCGTCAAACCGAATAAAGAAAATCGTTGTGATTATCCCACCCAGCGAGCTGTATCTTCAAATCATTGAAGATTCAAAGCAAATTATAATCTTCTTCAAGATTCGCAGCGATGCCTTTAAAAGATGTTTTCTATTTCTACTCTATAAAAGTATTTTAGTTACAGCACCCTGACAAAATTTCTGGTAAAGGGGAGAGTGCGAAGCGGAAATACCGAGAAATTTTTCGAGTTATTAGTACATTGTTCCTTTTATATCGAACGTACATAACACATAGTACTAGTTTAATAAATATGCTTTTGGGCGTAGTACCTCAATGAAAACGATTCTTGATAATATCGTAACTTGAAAAAAGGAAAGTGTCCCAGACTCATGCCAGGCGTAAATTCTGTGAAAATTCCTTACGCATAAAAGTCCGTGCAACACATATTTCCTGTCCAGGGTGGCTACTGTTGTACCCGTATGTCGTTGAAAAAATTACATTATACTGTAGATCGTCTCTAAACACCCTCTATGGCGAGATTGAAAAATTTTCAGCTGAATTGTCGTTGGACACACAACGCATTAATGCAGCAAGTGATCGCCCATATTCGATTGGGGCGTAGCCTGCAATAATTAGCTGGTACACACTTTTCAAGCTTATGGACGAGACGGCATTATCTAGCACTAGTGCGATGAAGTTTAAGTTTAGCTGGCACCCTCACCAAAGCTACACCTTGAACGTCATCTCATTTTTCTCTTTCAACGACATCGGCGTAGTACCATTTTGTTTTACGATACCATAGTGTGCCATTTTTATAAAGCGTTAGATTGCAGATGTGAATCAACTGTAACCGTGGCTATTTATTTCCCTGGTGGCCTTTGCGGTCAGCAGCATAAACATTTGCTGGCTGTATGAATTGATGTCGTCTCCTCTGTTTATGAGTCTGTTAGTCTTCTCGAAAATCACCTTTCGCCTGCTGCTGGCGGCCGATGTCGTCGTCCATTCCGCAGCAACGCGTTGACTAGCCGTCATCATGATCACGGCCATCATTGCCAACATCAAAAAGTATCTTGATCGCTTAGCGCAACAACAACGGCGGTGACGGCTAGCGCACACAGAATGGACAGAAGCGGTAAGTTATGGTGGCTCTGGTCGGTTCTTCATTTTGTAGTGGCCGCTATTATTGCGGTTGTTGTTGAGATTAGTGCTGTGCCAGTGGAAGGATGATCAAAAAAGAGAACATGCGCATAGTGACTCTCAAGGACGAAGCGACTCGAACAAATGTGGTCGGCGGATATTAGCCACCGTTCTGTGCCCATACAACTTGCTTTGTCGTTGACTTTCGACCACCGTCGATGAGTTCTCTACTTTTCGGAGTATTTATTTTATATCGGAGGGTCAACGGATTACCTTTCCGCCACACCAACGGCACATAGCTCACCAGCTCTGGGTTGTCAGTTACCGACCGCAAAGAATAAATAACAACAATCACAGATCTGCATAACAGTTGCCAACGGCCAGCAAGCAAAGGAAGACGTCAGTCGTACGAACAAGGTGACGCTTCTTAATGCCGACTATCTTTTCATTTTCATGCCGTGCCAATTGAGTTTGACCGACTTGGGTTGCCTATACTGAAGAACAGCTGCTGCCATCTGGCGGCCATACGATAACACAGTGGAGTGGGTATTCATTACGCTTAGTCGTGTGCATATCTCGTACTTAAGACAAACACTGATCTCTGTGTCGCTGTAGCAGTGAGAACAGGCCTCCAACCACGTCTTTTATTTTGAACTTTCAACGTAAGAGATTATTGCTTATTATCACAACTGCAACGCACATGACTTATGTTAAAACGTGCCGTAGCTAACAGATTTTTTTTGGAATTTAGACAGATTGCTATGTCTTTACTTAAACGAGCCTAGGCGTCTTTATGGGCTCGCAAACAAAAACGAAATTACTCAGTCCTGATTAGCGCTGCTATTGACTATATTTCACAAATTTTACACATGCTTTAGTTTGTCATGTTACTCATTTAAAGCGGAACAACGGAATAGATGGGACGCAGCACTAGCTATTTAGTACTAGGTAAAACTTAATGACACGAGTACAGGTTTTGTGTATCGCACTCTAGCGTCTGCCACCATCCGGATATGGGGGTCTGAAGCGGGACCCATAAAGGGGTCGGCATCGCGAAAGCATACTTGGCTCTCGAATGCTCCAAATCCTTCTCCGAAAATAGACCAAAGGATATTGTCTACTAAGAATAGCACCGGTAGGTCGAAGAGCCATTGGCGAAGAAATTCAAGAATCTAGGAGATTTCATGTCACCACAAATGTTCTTCTAGACTATGTTGTCGTGAACAGAGAGCAGTTATCAGCTCTAAGGTTCTTGTCGGGATACCTTTGACGAGAACCACAGAACATCTTCAATGGAAACGCTACGACTCATTCCAGGGAGCGCAGAAACAATGGGACGCGTTTGTTAAAAGGCAAATAACATTTCTGTTATCACGATGTTTAAAATGGGACAACATTGCTTCACAAGCCACAAGAACGATTCTAAATAAAATACGGGTTTTCCGGTGAATTTAATGTCAGCACAGAATTTAGGTGACCCTTGCACTTGATACGACCAAGCGCGCTATCAGAATGAAAGGGCCTTTGCTTTCGTTTGTTTACTTTGTACGAATACTGTTTTAAGAAAAAGCACTGCGATCGCTAGAAGAGTTACTTCTTTTTTTCCGACATTTCATAATATTTTATACGAACGCGTACCATAATTTTCTCGGTTTTGCTAACAAACTCGAAAGATTAGAGACCGGCGGAAATACATCGTTTTATCACTATATCCTTTGTAGCCACGAGCCGTTGTGGATCATGAGCATTTTCCTGCTTAATTATGATTGCTCGATTTAAAAGCTATTCAGCCTCCCACCATCCGTGCACAAACGTCGACGCTGGTTTATACAAAGTCGCCATGCATCATCATATGATATACAGATATGATGATAGCAGTGATTATGACGATTTCCTACTTGTGCCGATAATGATTTCTATGGATACCCAAGGAACTTGTGACCGCATCCATTCGTGGCTGGCTCATCAGTTTGTGTTCTTAGCGGCTACTAGCGAGGGCTATCTTTGCCTCTGCTTGTGCTCAGTCCCGCATTTCTCCAGCGAATATCGTACATTTGTCGTCCAGTGAGGACGACGGAGATGAACGAGAGTCGCAATAACCGTGTCGATGGTGCACATTGGCATCCCTGTACCCCATGGCGAGTCCCCCACCCCACCCCGTGCTGATGCTGATGATGGGTATGATTCTGAGAATTGTTCGACTGCAGCATCAGAAGCCGAAAACCCGGGAGAGGTGGAGAAAGAAGACGAAGAGGCAGGCCGGCCGGCCGGCCGGCCGGCCGGCGATCCGTCCGTTTGACCGATCCAGCTACCAATCGACCGATGAGTTCGTAGTGATATCGGAGTATTGTCAATAACAAACATCGTCGTGATCATCAGTACAAGCAGCAGCGACTGCCTGATGAAACACGCTGACGAGACCGACGGAGTGGAGCCATTCACGTCATTGTAGCGACTTGCTGCTGCTGCTGCTGTTATTCTAAACGCTGGATCCGGCACTCCGCAACTACCATAGTAGTATCTATGCTGGCATCGGCGTTGGTGACCTGTTAGCGATGCCGCTACTGTCCCAGCCACAACAACCACCCCACGGCTGACAGACAGGCATCAATCGGTCCCTCATCGCTGCGGCCAACAAAGACAACCTAGCGGTCAGGTCAGGTAAATACCGACTATGATGTGATGAATGTTATGAACGCCATATATCAGTACCTGACACTCACCCTGCCATTTCAATACTACTCTCTGTGGCACGAGGGAAACGTGTGGAGAGTTAGCGAGGAGTTATGAGATGAGTAATATCTAGAAAAAAGCAATTACGACGATAGCGATAATGCTGATGATGGACTATTCTAAATAACAAATGGTTCCTGGTTTCACTTTCTAGTCTACACCTATTTAGAATCAGAACGAAATTATTGGCATTGCCGGCGGACGTCACAGTTTGCTCACGTAACAACAATGATAAAAGTAGAACCCGGTATAAAACTAGCTTGAGCAAACTGACATGTACCTCAAAGCATATTAAGATATAACAATCAAATTCATGAACGTATGTAGTTCCTCTTCAGTTATTTATGCAAAAGTTCAATTTTTTTTTTTTTTTTTAATATAAAGGAAGCTGATGCAAAGACGATGTCGTTGACTCGGATAATTGTTTTCATTTCAATTGCCCAAAGCACACTAAAGTCGATACGGTCTTACATTTACAGATTAGTCAATGGCGTCTTCAAATTATCAGTGTATGCTTTGGCTTTTTCCGACTTCGGCAAAGCTTTTATGAAGAATCGTACGTGCTTCCTTCTATCGGCTCTGCAGTTTGCAGAGCCATCTAGAACTGATCTATTCAAATTGGCTAAGCTCGATCACTTTATGCTCTTAGTACACTAATACCTCCTTCTTGAATGCTATCAATATATTAACAAAAAGCTTGTATTTCGGTGTATAGGCAAATGTTTCCTTGTCTTGCACGACCCATAAAATCCTCCTAAGCAGCAGCAGCAGCAGCAGCAGCAGCAGCGGCAGTTCCATGATAACTTCACTTCCTCAACTTACGACATGACAAGTTGTATTGTTCGACTTTCCAGCATGCACCTAGTGATTAAATAGAGCAGCAGGACGGCAGATGTACTGAGTGGCAATGACGCATCAAGGCGGAGCGGAAACAACTTTGACAACCATCCATCTTTGCTTTTACAAGACCCACTGTTTTATCATCATTATCGACATAATCAATATAGTCATCTTCGTTTTCATGGAATAATACCAATATTACGATTCAATAACGGATATACGAAATAGGAGTCTCGGACCATTTGTTTTATTTAGTCAATACGACAGTTGTCGCCAAAAAGACGCTTGATCAGCGTATGCGTTTCCAGTACCCTGTACGAGAGTTTAGAACAGACAACGATTTATATTGTGCTTCGGTGCTGATATCGATATTCCACGGAAGTCGATAGCTTTCGAACTCCGACTGATTCAAATCATAGCAAAAAAAAGTAACGCATTGTTTTTATATACGGAATAAATTATTTGACGGTCCATGGCTCTGTGGACTATAAAGCTAAACGAAGACATAGAGGTTGAAAACAAACGCTTGAGAAAAGTAACTGTTGATCTTCTTAGTTGAGTGCGACGTTTAGCTACATCTTTATGAAATCTTTTGAATATCAAAATGAGTAATAATTGTGCTAATCATTAGTCAATCGGAGACAACCGGACAGCTCGAAACTGACTGGATATTGAATTTGCCCCCATCGAACGTTCTTCTATTAGTATACTCCAAATTGATCTATATCCTTCTTCACTCGTTGTACCAGTCGAGTAGACAAACGTCTTTCAACCTAAAATCAGATAGTCCCAACTACGGCGTACATGAAGCAAGCGTAGCATGGCTTGATTATGATTGGCATATTGAATTATATATATATAAGTTTCCGCTATAATATACAGGAACTGGTAGGGAACGGCGTCTTGGCATCGATTTGAATAGGAAGAGCTCATTGAGATCTTTTAACAGTAGGGATTGTTGGGTTGGCTCGCAAAAATGTCTAAAAGAACTAGGTCTGTGTACGATATTCCGCAGTTCTGTCCGATAGAGATCGTTACTACGGTAGCAGAGAGCATGGAACTCGAACGGCCAAATGCTAGCTGACACAAGAGTTGGGATTATCGGATGGTATAAGCTGCATGCACGTGCTGCATGAAAAGGCTGACTTTCGATCCTATAACAATAGGTAGACCGAAACACCGCCACTCAAACGGCCTACAGACCATGACATACAAAACTGTTATACATAAGCATACGGCATACGTCTTTGTACAAGCAGAGTGATTGCATGGTATGAACTTTGAAAAGGACAATGTACTGGTCCTTCCTCACGTGTAAATAATTTTCGTTTAAACAAATGTTGAAAGATTTTGTGGCAGCAGAACTAGATAAAGTTGACTGAACAAACATGGGCTTCTAACAAGACGATGCCATTTGTCACGGCGCATTCAGCACGTGTGTGTTCCTGAGGGAGAGCTTTAAGTGTGGTGAGGAATGCCTTGTAGGGCATTCGTAATACGTCCGCTCTGTTCATGAGACATAAATATGGCAATGAGTTTTTTTCTAAGATTTTTTAAAAAGCAAGGTCTATAGAAGGCTGTATCCGGTACAAATAAAAATGCAAAACCTGGCAGATTGACTTAACAAAAATATTCGAAACTGCGTATTGCTTTCTAGGCTCGTAAAGCTTCTCCTAAAGCTCCTCTAAACTATGGTTATGGACATTGCTGTTCGTAGTTGAATTTAGATATTGTGCATTTATGGGCTATATATCATAGCTTGAAGCTGGTATATTAAGAATAGATAACCCTGTGTCGTTTCTTCTTTGTAAAGTCGAGCTTGACGGGGTTGAACCATCCTGCGCTAGGTAGGCACTCAAATGTTTTTAACAGACCGAGCTACCGCCGTGGCACCTGTTGCATACCACTGCTAACCAAAGCGTTTACATATGTTATTCCGACCAAACACCCGATCCCCGACTGTTTTTTAATTATTTTTTTCTGTAGAATACATCAGAGAATAGACAATCGATTTGGCTATCGTTTGCCAGCCAACATGTACCACAGCTTACAGCCGGTTCCTCAAAAGCGTTCAAAATTTCTATTTACTTTCGTATATACCTTTTCATATTGCTGTGCGCGTAACGCGCTGATGATCCTACGCAAAATGCAGCAAACCCGTGTAAGTGGGTAATATCAGAGCTTCACATTATTTTCCAGCGGATCGGCTATGACGGTGTCCAAATGAAGCAGGTTCTGCGGTTATCAGCTTGATAGAAAAACGTATACCAGTCGTGGAACAAGTGGCGGCCAAACAAACTGGCCTGGAGAAGGTGTGAAAGAGGCTTCATACAGAAAGAAAAAAAGATTAAGCAAGTAGTAGAAATGGGGCCCCTTCGGGAGCGGCTAGATCCTAAAACCACAACCAATTGATTCGCGAACGTCGGTTGACATAATACCGCTGTGCCTATGAATATTGAGAAATGATAGTAAAAACCATTTCGTACACAGAACAAATCAAAATGGGGGTGGTTCTTCACATTAACGGAGGGTCAAAAAAGGCATTCGTGATGACTGGAAGCAGGTAAATTCGATTTTGCCCGCCGTTACCAGCGGTCGCTCAAAGGGAATTCTTGAACATGCACGCTTGCCGGCTTCACGTTGACGAAAAGATAAGCATCCCATTTATTAAAAGTAATATAGCAGTCGCAGATATCTCGTGTGGTCAACCATTGTAATTGCTGGTCTAAAGGCCTATCGAAATTGAAACATTTCGCTATATACACAATTAGTTTTTAATCGAATTCGCCCACAACTACCAGTTCGAAGCACGTACGCTATGTTTACTTTTAAACAACTCCTTATCGGTAATATAGTATAATAAAGTAAAATTAATTCTGTCAGATAATAGTTGGCTTCCGCATATGATTTAACAAAAACTCTAACCCAACAACAAAGCTATCTTTCAAACAAATTTGACTTTCTGGGCAGTTGCATTGCTCATCTGTAAATGCCTTGTCGGAACATCATAGAGACGTGCATGAGCGTCTAAGCATCACAACGATGCATACTTTACGTTAAACTGGTAGTTTGAATCCCCTTCTTTACTTTGTCTTTCCGTATTGATTTCCGTTTTTGAGGAGTTTTTATTGTTTATAAAACAAAAATGTCATCGAGCAAATCAGCTCCAGATAAAAAAAAATCACCACTTCATCTATTATCTGGGGGCACAGAATGCGCATCGACGTCTCGTACTGAATAGCTCGTATATAATTACTATGCGTTTTTACTTTTCCTATAGACCGCAATCGTCCAACACGTTTTAGGTCATCAGAATAACTTATGCCAACGTGGATGTGAGCATAGATATAGACATATTCGTTATACATATACGCAGAGTGGGGCATTTGAATTTGGACGGACTTAGACAGGCTGCTTGTTGTATTAAGCATGCGTTTATTCGCTATTATTGGTATCCGAGGAAAGCCAGTTCCTGTAAGAACTAGTGCAAGAGAGTTCCGTAACGAAAAACAGCGCGCGCTTTTCGAATTTGAGCGAAGAACAGCTATGATCCAACGTTCACGCGGTCAGCGGAGCCCTCCGCCGAAATTATAAATTAATTTTTGGCCCGAATTCGACGGCCTAAGTCACTGCTGCAGTCGAAAAATTCGAGAAAGATTCATCGGCAACAAGTCGGAAAATCTTCAATAGCGTACACATTTAAAGGGCACAGGAATTTACCCAAGTTAGCCTTTTTGAGACTTTCTGCGCCCTTTCATACTATCTTATGAGAAAATAATCGCGAGAGCTCAACCCTTTTTTAGTTAATAGAGTTAATTATTAATATTAGCAACAGTAGAGTATTGACGAAGTTAGCTTCATCTATATCATACAAGTCTCTAAAAAATGCGTAATTTTATTCCTTAGTTGTACCTTTCTGCACTTTCGCACCCTTACGCAGACCAATAATATTCAGGAATGCAGAAGAACGCAATTTGTATAGTATAACGATTCTTCCTGGTACTACTATATATGTATAATAAAATGCAAGATATTTACTTTTCAACGAACTTTACTTAAAAGTGAAGCAGTGGTTAAGCTAATGGCTGTAGCCAATTATGAATTTGTCTTGGCTTACACCCACCAGCGCGACGTCATCATTGAAATATGATTGCGTTGAAGATTCGATTTTCCGGCTCGTCACAAATGAATAGATATCGCCTTTGCTTCAAATGACGTTTCGTACAACAATTTTGGGCAAGCAATCATACTTAATAACGATAATATAAGTAACTACATGTGACGAACTAAAGGAAGGGGACATAACGAAAGCGATCACATAATTCATCCGGGGCATTAATGATAATAATTAGAAACGTTAGTTCGTTAACGTATACTTTGTATGCGCGAAAGTCACGTAGAAATGATTCCAGCCGTTTTCTCAGCCATTATGCTTTAAAATGACAATAAAACTTCAAAGCTAAAGGGCAAATAGCCCCTTGCTCAGTCCAATTATTCCACTGTCTTCTTGATATTAATATTCTTAAAAAGTCCTATTGACATTAGTGCTTTCCTATGCAAAGTGGACCGCGAAAAATTAGCTAGTCGTGCCTCGTGTAAGAATGCCGCTATTAATTTGCACATAAAATTTCTAGTAGTCATCCCTTAGATGAACGATCTATTGAGAAAAAGCTGTATGGCATTAGATGGACATAGTCACGGCTATCCGATCGTAGCGCAACGTCATCAGTGCTAGCGTCAGTCGACGGTGAAAATTGAAGTCATTATAGGGTACCCTCTATTCTTGTCGATTAACTATCTGGAAAACGCTAGTTCTCACCGTAGAGTGCTTAGGTAGACAGAACCGATGTCGCCTTGTAGCTGACGAACTATGTCAATATTCATTTTGTAAATATGCTGGGGACTAGCCAGTTAGCAAGGATAATATATTTTCTTCTGGGTACGCAGCTTTTCTAAGACACCGATAATATCAGCACAGTAGTATCATTATTCAGTATTTGTTGATAAAAGGGTTTTTGAAGTAAACTTGACACTGTTTTGACACTGATATGAGGAGCTGTAGCCATAGTCAGCCTGAAGCCAAATAGTCACTGTTAGCTGGGGTAACCTGGATATCGATGGCCCTCTACGGGTAAAGGATTGACGGATTTTTTCTCGACTATGTCCTTCGATTGTTTCCGTTCTTATATAAATCGTTGTTTCTTTGCCTCGACCGGCTCATGCTTATATATTTATTACGTTTAGTTCTTGCCCTTCTCTGCTGTCCTTGAGCTTGCCTTATTGCGCTATCATTATGACCGTCTCCTTTCAAAAAGTAATCGCATCTATACTATTAGCGTTAATTTGTACATGAAATTTCGAGACTTTTCATTTTAACGGGTAGTTCACCTAGAAGTAAACACGCACGAAGGTACAGTCGACAGTAGCAGAGATAGATAACTGCTTGCGATACGACGTTGAATAGCAACCTCGCAACAGCTGTAATAGCACTCATCATCTGAAACTCTAGTGAAGACAGTATCAATTCTACGTAAGACAATTCTGATATGGAAGTTCATCAACGTTCTCTTCGTACTTCGATTTATCGTCCGATATCCCCAAATCCAACTTGCTCTTTCCACAAAATATCTCCTATGCCGTTTCCACACCTACGCGGAAAAATCCTAGACTTTAGTTAGTCACAGGGTCTGGTACTTCCTACTAATTTGCTGTCTCCGTCTCTATATAAAGAGGCCAAGTGGAGGTGCAGGTAAGTGCGACATCACTGATATCCGATTGTTTTGACGCAGTGAATGCGTTAAGTGTTGTGAGACAATTGATAAATAACAATTAGAGGCCTTGTCGTCTGCGAATATAGGCAGGCATTCATACATGTTGAGTTTTCAGTCAGCCATTAAGTAAAAGGCCTTGATGCGGCCTACACTTTAATATGTCCTCTAGTGCATTAAGTCTATTTTTCCCTAGAAATATTACGACAACCAACTTAAAAATAGACGTGGACGTATTTCACGTAGACATGTAGAAAGGTTTAAAACTTCCCCAAATGCACTTTGGATACCTTGTGCATTTTAAGCAAAATTATCTGTGTGTTTACGGAAAATTTATGAATAACGTTTCGTGTGTCTAGTGCCATGTGTGTTTTTTATTTTTCTGAAAATGCCAGAAAATCTTTAGAACTAGCCATTGCAACAGCAAAAAATACTCAATATGCTGTACAGACATCATGGGCTTAAGAATATTTCGAAACGTGGTAAACGGTACCTAATATTTCTATTAGGGATGTATTCTGCATGTTATGCCATGCTTGTCCATCTGTCTGCCTTCGTCTACGCGAATAATAGGTTCTATACCTTACAGAATATGTAAGCGGTAGTTCAATGTAGTTCAAATGGCAGGTAAACTAACATATTACCTATAGCATAAATCCTCCTGAGTGCCCAGTTTAGGATTTTTTTTACGGCAGCGATATCCAACGAAACGTGCACAAATCACCCTAGCTCATGCGTTAAGTAACCTTGAGGGCTCAATTATATCACCCAGCGTGACAAGTTAATTGCGGTTATTTTGTGGATTTACTGCACAGGTTGTAGCTAGACTTGGTAGCCCCTAACAATTTGCCTGACTTTTGCTCCCTCTTAGAATGTAAACGGTAAAAACGCGCTTACACCGGCTCGTTTTTATGGTTATTAGTGTTTTCTGAGAAATAGAGCATTGGTAATCATTCGACAAATATACCTGTGTTACTTATGGCATATACTTTAACCATTGTAATGAAATGATTGCCATGTTTAGTGTTCAGTTCCAATTTGAATATCTACTTAATAGAATAACAACACAGTGAAAAAAAAAAAAAAAAAAAAAAAAAAGTGAAACTTCTGACGGAATCACTTTTTCGGGTTTCGAATGAGCAAGTTTCGAGTCTGCGATGAATCATCATAGATAATAGGTGTACGAACATCCGGTGAATTGGTACCGAACTCAAAGACCTCATCTAAATACGACAGAAAACGCACTTATTTGATGGTATCATTTTTCTGCCTTTGCTATAGTTATACAACCGCAAACGGGGTGACTCTACACTGGCTATATTTTTTAGGCTGTTAGATCATTCCCTTGGCGGCTGATCACGCTTACAGTGCCGTGATTTTTCCCACTCGTGTTTTCTGTGCCATAGCTGCTAATGGGCTCGCCGATATAGTTTTTTTTTTTTGTACTAAGGGTTTACCTGTAGCGTTTGCTCCGTCGATATGTTGATATTACCTTTGAATTTACGGAAAGTGTCAAGCTGTATAAATTTATGTAGCAAAACAGGACACAAATTGTATTTTATTACAGACCCCATTGTTTGCCAATATGGATCCACTCGATAGTAATCTTGTTTCTATAATCTAGGCTTTGGATAGCTGCGAAAGGGAAAATATATTGGTTTTGACAAGCGATACAAATTACATGAGCAAAATAAATAGCTGGGGGGCTTATCTTCTAATGTACCAAATGCTAAGAATCGTCCTGATTTTGTTATGTGTTCGGTTAAACGGAAACAAATGTATGTAAGAATTTTATGAGTCCGAATTAGGAAGTTTCGCAGTACCTACTCAATTACCTATTCAACTTACCGATTCGCATCTGCGAACGCAATTTATGCTGGAATTCCTAGCCGATTCAAATAGGCAGATCACCACACTCGTCAAGTTGACGACCCATGACCCCCCTCCCTAGACGGTTCTTTCATCTTTCTCCTTTTTTGTTTTGCTGCGGTTTCCTTGCTTTCCCTCTGTCAGCTATCTTCCACAAAGAATAAAGTTTAATACGTTCCACTGACAGAACGCTTCCTTAGATAAATTTATCCATTCAACTTTATGCAATTGACAATTTTGTCAACTCTAAATACTGTCACACTTAATCCAACGAGGCTTTGAGAGCGTTTTTACCACGTGTATATAACATCATAAACACAGGCGGGTTCTCGTTGACGTTTGCCCAAATAGTGGCTTTTGGCTAATGGTAAAGTTGCTACACTACACAGACGCACGATCGACGGCACTGGAAACTTCATTTAAGCTCTTTCCTTTTTAACTTTTGCTGAACTATTTCGTTTTATCTCTGTATACCAGTGAAGTTTTCCAAAAACATCAACTTGTCAGGTGTTCTAAGATGCGCGAAAGGTTCTTCCTTGGGGCTAAATTATTTCACGCATTTACATGCAATTACTTTGCAATTCAACAACGTACCACCGCGAAGTGAAAATTTTGCCGTAAAAATGCAAATGACGACTGTGCGGAAAGGCCAGAAAACTTCACCGTGAAACAGCAGAACGGGACAAGTTGGCCTGTTCAAAAGACAGTTGCACACCACGATAGACGTCATCGACGTCGACGACCAATGGCAGAAGATTTGTTGACTGTCGTCACTTTCTCGTTTGATGTTTCTAGAGCTTCGGCAGTTTCTGTAGAGCTGCCGTCCCGTTTCTGAGTCTCTGGCGTAGCCGAAGACGACAACTACAGCTGCCCGATTTTCCAGCAGATGCTACTTTCTAGACTCCTGCCACATATTTACGCCGCTACACCGCACTCCATAATATCCTCCAACAGCTGTACCACATAGGCAACTAATTACCACTGCTGGTGATGGTTTGACTTTTCGTCAGGCTGTTGTTGATGTGTTTTGATTCCGCCAGTTTTTGTTCCTTCTTCGTCGTTCTTTTTTTTTGCTGCGTTCCACTCGGCGCCGTCAACAGCACCACGACGACGACAATGCGTCTACTGCCAATACTATAGCAGCGGCGCCACCGCTGCGGCTGCTCTGTTATGTTCGCTCGTCGCGGTTGATCATGTAGCGCCGCTGCCAGTCGCCGCTCCCTGTTCACTGCCACTTCACTACGATCTATTATCGTATTCACTGGTACTGTGGCGCTGGTGGCGCTACGGATGCTGTCGCTGCTGCTGTTACCGCTGCAGCCGCTTTTGCGGCCTGTCTGCTTATCCGGCCATAGAACAGAATAGCTCTCACAACGCACGCTCAGCTACGAGACGGCGAAGCTGCATGCACATAGGCTTGTGTGTCTATCGGGGTATGAACGTACGGTGCGGCGTTTGACTAGGCCGATACCAGCACAGCTGCTGGTGCTCTGCTGCTGCTGTGACTAGCTAGCTTCGCAGAGTTCGGCGAGATGGCCGTACCGTCAGTTACATACTGTTAGATTGGAACTCCCTTTCTCTTTTCTGCGAAAGCGAAGAGATATAATTAATTATAAATTGGTTAGTTTTCAAGCTGTCTGAGAATTACAATTGTGAGGTCGGCGAGTTTTGAAATACTGGTTCATGATTGGGGTGTTATCACGGTATTATAAACCTTGTACGGTAAGGTAACCCAGTAGAAAGGGAGTGCCTGTTACGTGGGCCTGTTCCCTCTCTGTACGTTCAGCGACAGTTTTTATAGTAAAAACTCCTTCTCCTGCTCTGCGATTGTAATGCGTCTTCCATGCTAGCTTGTTATTTATGTTGACCGCTTATTGCGGCAGGTAATATTGGCCCAGCGCGATCTTTCCCTTTCCATTCTGTCTCGTTGCCAACAGTAGTTCTGGTGTTAAGATGAAAATAGAGTTCATGAATGTGGGTGAGACAGCCCGAGCCGATCGGATGTAAACTTTCGCAGATGTTTGTGAGCAAGAGCCACCCGTTACCGCCATACAACTTCTAACAGGTTTATGGTCTACCGGCCACAGGCCTCTCGCCACCACGCGCCGCTCACGAGCCATGAGCGCCATCTGGCGGACGCGGGCGGCACAAGTCACAAGTACAACGGAACGAAGACGGCGCTCACGCGTTCAAGCGCACCAAAGACACAAAGCCACCGACGGAACAGTTGTTGTATAGAACTTATCCACGGACAAGACATACAATCAACATCTATAAAGGAGCACATTATTATATAGAACTGGCTTTTCCTCTTATCGCCAGTTGTTTAGGTACAATATCGCCTCAAAGACCAGAGAGACGAGATTTCATAACAGAGTCGTGTTCGATGCGAATGAACGTACATTGGGTATTGTAAGCATCTAGATTCTTCCCGATCCACTGGGACCAGAAAGTTATAGCGATGGATTTTTGTCGGTCACTTTGTCATTCCCCATCCAGATGACGCTGTTGCTGTCGCCACTGCTGCTGGTACTTGCATGATCTCGAAACTCGGTGGTAGGCCGGTTTAATGGGCACCATTCAGTTGGGGCTGCTGTAGCCGCTCACCTGGCCGCGACGCGTGGCTCTTCGAAATCGTTTTTGCTGCGCTTCTAGGGCGCCTATAGGAAGACGGTCTCCTCGCATAGATTAAGCCACTTTACTAATTAACAAATTAAGGAAGATTACGATAGAATGGAGAAACTAGGAAAGTCATAGAAAAGCCAATATGAACGACAGCTGAAGTCTGATTATTAACGTATTACTTAATTAACAAATGTACCAACACATGTCCTGTTCGTCGCGAAGAGCATCACGCTAAGATCATCATCCTATGAAAGTTTACCTGCTCACAATTTTTTTTAGTTAAATCAATAGGTAAATATAGGGTTCCTTTATAGGTCCGTGCGATTTTTACGTCGTCTAAAACACTCGACGAGTGATATGATACACATAAACAGTAAAGTATACACAGTACGTCTAAAAAGTGTTTTTACTACTTAATGAATGACAATTTTCTGATTCTTTGCTCTTCTCAGGGCGCAATAGATTAGAGATATTGAGTAGTATTAGGCTTGTAGACAACCTTTAGAAAAACCAAGAACATCGACGAGCTTTATCAACCAGGAAATAGTACTGGGAAGTCATAATTAGGCGTCTCGAACCAATGTAATCCAATCAAGTCATATATATGACGTCAGAGGACTAAGATGTTACAAATGGAAAAGTTTAATTTCAGCAACGGTACATTCGATAAGTGAAGATGACGCGGACCATATTTAGAAAGATTTCGGGAAAAATCGTTTAGCGAACTTTATATTAAGTCGCACAATTGATAGATGCGGCTACACTTACTGGCCGACTTGTAAATCCACATGTTACACAGGAGTACCATGCAAATTTAGCAGGATCTAAGTGAAGCGTTGCATTTTAAGAAAAGGGTTAATTGGACCATTCTTTTTTGACAGTACAGTGATTGGTATAAATTACTTGAATTTATAGCAGGAATCTATTTTACCGTGCATTCGGAAAGCCTTTGATGGTGATAACAAATTTTGTTCACAATTGGACGGGCCACCTGTACACTATCACCGTGATGCAAGAGCACCTCTCGATCGGAATCTTCAAAACAGAAGGGTTGGACGAAGGGGTCCCATAAAATATTCTGCCCGCTTTCGAATCCGACGCTAATAGACTTTTAGCGTAGAAAAGGATACCGTAATTCTGCGCCAGAAAGCCGATGACATTGGAGCGTTTAGATATTGTAATTAAACAAGAAATATTTGTCAAAGTTTGCGAATCAATAACATGTATTGACCATTATGATAATAATTTTGGATATGTGCGCTAGAAAGAAGTACATACGTTTTTTGAAAATCGAATATTAATTATATGTAAATAAAAGCAAGAATCATGATCGTTTAAACTAGGTATACATTTTTGGACCCCTGTACATATATACAGATAGCGAGCAGGGCAGATAATTTCGGACAAGGCTCAGGACCTTTTTTCTGACATCTGTTTGACCGGTTATCGCTATGGGAAATAGCTGTGTCTTGAGAAGTAGATCTACTCTCCTTTTTTGGTCTATCGACAACTCCATTTTTGGTTTCCTTCATATCACGAATACATATGTTGCAGCCATGATCACGACCGCACATAAGGTCGCCGGAACAATTCCTTCACCAGTTGACCGCATGTCAGTACGTACTTCCATCGAGATCTTTGAGTAAAAAAGTTTCCTTTCTTTATATCATCAGCGTCTTATTAGTGTCCGGCCTGCAATACCAGTGTTGCCATTTGGTACCTATCTATTAGCTTTTGGTTAGCCTGAGCGTATTTGGCTGTTCTTCCACCCCTTTTCCGCTTTCGTTCGAAGTCTTCGGAGAAACTCGTGCAAGCCTAGCTCCCATCGTCCTTAGCTCCAGTCAGAAAGAGTTGATACTCGTCAACAAAGGCACTAGTCTTTTGATAGTGTTAGGATAGAGTCGGTTGAAAAACCCAAGTACTTTTACGAGTCTTCTGTTTTAGGCCAGAAATATCTTTAGTTTCTCGTTGTGGCCTACTATATCCGACAAAAACAGCTCAGAAATTGTTTCACCCGATGATTATATTGAGCTAACGATAAACTCACCTGGTACAATCCAGTGCCTAATGCTTGAATTCTTGCTTCACGGGAACCGTCAGGGATGTCGTGATTAGCCCCAAATGAGTGGGTTTTGTAGGTCGGGTTGACCTGGATCGGACGGCGGAAGAGAAAAATTAATGATGACGAAAAACAGATAAGTTTTTGTAAATAATTGTCTTGAAACAGAATCTGGGACTTCTGAACAGTAATTTAAATTTTAATTTACTGGATTGACGTAATACTTAATCATGGACAAGCGATCCCTAACATACACACAGTTATCTGGAACGATCTATGGTAGATGTAAAAACCTAAAAAAGTCCTGACTAAGCTGGATCTCTTTATCAGTTCACAGTAAAGAGTCAAACACATTATTTTGAAGAAAAAATCGAGAATAAAAAAGGACTAGCGGATTTTGGTGGAACCAAGTCTAACTATCATGGGAGGAGTTCCAAGCTGAACAAGCGTTGTCCTGGGGACGTTCGGCTACAAGCAAATCGCATTAGTCGAACCCCCTTAAATAAGCATTGAAAGAAAATAAAAAATTATGTATATATATATATATGTATTGTGGTCATTGAAAATGTACTGATGGTTCTTCCAGCTGCATACGTTAGGTAATATGAGTCACCTCGTATCGGCGTTGGTGTCATTTGAAGAGCTGAGATCTAACTGTAGCAGATGTTCCAAAATATTTGGAATTATTTTTCTTGAAACTTACAATAGAGCGCCTCGATCAGAGCGAAATTTCTACGAAAATTCGTTATATGCTACACTTTTTTTTTGCACTAAAAGAGTAAATGCTGCCTCGACTTATAAGAGAAAAAGTGTTGTCTATGATCAAAGTACGCTACAGGAACAAAGTGGCCCAAAGATTTTTTTGCCGGGTATTTTGTTGTGAAAAATGCTTTTCGTAGTGATAGACCCATTACGGGCGAAATTGATGATACTATCGCGCAGATTGAACAACAACGACACGTGAGTAGCCATGACATCGCGAGGGAGCCAAACCTTCACTATCAAACAGCTTTAAGCCATTTAAAGAAAGTTAGCTGTTAAAAAATTATTGATGTTTAAGTGCTACAAGAATTGAAGGAATCTATTTGATCGCGTTTCCGCGCCGAAACTCCACAGAAATATAACGAAATCGAGCCATTTCTGAGCGGTTGATTATGGGTCATGAAAAGTGGGTCACGTACAACAATAACGTACGAAAACCATAACGCTAGGCGAGAAAACACTCCCTGTAGCAACGCCCGAACTGACACCAAGACAGAAGGAAATGTTATGCGTTTAGTGGAAATGGAGGGGAATCGCGCATTATAGGCTGCTGCCACCGGGTAAAACGATTCATTCGGGCCTCTACTAGTAACGACTACTATAATTACAACAGGCCATTCAAGAAAATGACCGGAACAAGTGAGAAAAATGAAACTTCATTTTCTTCCGTTACAATGTAGCATTACATACATCTCTATTTAACCAGCAAAAATTGAGAAAACTCGACTAAGAAAGTCTAATGCATCCGCTCCATAGCCCGGCTATTGCACCGTCAGACGTTTATTGGTGTTAATTTGGCTTCAATTTTTCGTTACTATTTTTTGTACAGAGACCCCCAGAAATTCGACGGCAATAGAATGGTGGTGTTACAAGAAAAACGGCAGAAAACCATCGATTGAACTGAGGCATAATGAGTTGATTGATATTTTATCAAAATATGGAAAGAATGGCTCCAAAAGCCGTTCAGACTTTTCTGACGACCCCATACACAATAGTTCAGCCGCCGTCTCAAAAAAATTCTTGCAGACCCGGCAATCAAACTGATCAGCTGCAGCTGCTATTCGGCAATAAATAGCCGTATTTGATTTCTTTTTTGATTTGAGCACGCGACGAAGGACGTAGAAAGGCTTTGCCTACCGGGGAGTATTGGATAAGCAAGTTCTAAAGAGCATTCGACTTCTATTCTATAATTGTTGGAGCTGCCTTAGTACAGTGGTGCCCGCACGTATCGAAATCTAGGAGACACTGTGGGGCTTATGGGCAAAGTGACGGTGCCGAAGAAGAATAGCTTCAAGAGTGTTTTCTTTCCAAGCAGCCATGGTAGTCCTCCAGCAAATCAATGTGAAATAATCTTAAAGATAGACTAGAGAAGCTCGGGTGGTGGAATTTGGAACTTAGCTCAGCTATCCGCACTCCGATTAGCACCGTACTAGCTGACAAAATCCTATCGTATTTTGGCAATCTGCACTATCTTACTTCATAGCGAGTTAATGAATGAGGACAACAGTTAATTAATTCGGTAACTTAGTTTGACAGTACTCCTTGAATACGTCCTTTCACACATCCAGATATGATCATCGGCCGATGTTATATGCAGACAGGACGTGTGCATTTTTCAAACACGCGACAACTACCATGACTTGCTATAATAGTTTTCATAAACGTTAGAGTCGTATCGTTAAGACGCGCATTTGGTTCAGTACGAGCAGTGGAACAGCAGGGCGAGTAAGGGTAACTATGAGTCGAGATGTCTACGTTCAGTCTTTTTTCGTGTTTATCTTGTTGTGTATTTATGCTTTTGTTTGCGTGGACGTTGTGTGCGGCGGCATCAACGAGAAATGCCAATGTATTTTCTATATAAGTATAAACGAAACAAATGTATCTCTGTTGGTAGTAGTTCTTTTTGTGAGGCCTCAATTAGAGTATAAGCAACAATGCAGCCGGCTTCCTTACGACAACAGGGATGGATTAAATCGACTCTACTATTCTTATGAATGGCTCAAAAGACGTGACTAAACAGCGAGATATCTAAACACTATTTTCATTGAAATTAGGAAAAAACTGCACGTATTCTCGCCGTTTGTGTAGTATTGTTCAAGGAATACTTATGATCTCGGCTGGTTTCCAATGCTGTCAAAAGTTTACATCTAATATGTCTCATCTGCGCTAAATTATAAATGAGTGATGCCTTCTGAAGCAGAACGCATGCAGACATTTCAAAATATCAGGGACGATAAAAACACTTACAGTTCATGTATAACGTTTATGTATATATAAAACGTATAACTTTTGACAATAGTGAATTGAATTAACGCATGGATCGTTGCGTTTTCATTTCATAGATCTCCTAGCGCAATGGTCAACGACCAATGCGAATCAATCAGTACTAACGATCCTGAATCATTGAGCTGCAGCTGCAAAGGGGCATTGACCTGTTTGTTATTTATCAAACCCGATTCCGATCCGATTTCTCAGAAGTAGTCTACTATCGATCTAAATTTCAAGTTCCATGATTCATTGCTGAACTCTTCGAACGTACTATTATACGAACAATAAAACAGTTCCAAAAATTAGAGAAATTTCTTTTTAACTCGTCGTCTCTTTCGGAATAGATTTTCCTAACTAGGCGTAACAAAAATACGCAGAAGTACACTGTGACTATACTTTTTTTTCCATATAATATGCAGAAACAGTATGAGAGTTTGAAAAGGCTGTCATTTGATTTTACGGCGTTTAAAATTCATCAAGTAGAATCAGCGAAAATTACTATACTATATATATATATATATATATATATATATATAGAATAGCGTCAAACTCATTATACTGATGTCTGGCCACTTTAGTTGGCCAGATATCAGCATAATGGCTAATCATAGGTTGTTAGTGATGCATTTTCTCGCCTACGTACTCCATACAAGTTTCAAAGTGAACTAGTATCTAGTACATCTACCTGAACCTTATTCGCTTTGTGGCAGCCATTGTATACGCACAGGGTCACCGACTTCGGTTCGGCATTTGGCCGACATGTGAGCGACGTTTGCCATTCGAGTTAGCTATCCATGCAAGCAGTACAATTACCAATGCAAACATGATTTTCAGTGCAAATTTGCTTATGGCTGATTTGGGGAAGACGCGATAACCAGGTGCTAGTTCGATTTAAGGTGCGCGGGCGCTAACTTCCCTGCGGAGTAAACACTTCTTCGTTGGCCTTTGGCTTCTCCGTCGCGTATTCGTTCCGAATCATAGTGAACGAGTACCTTCTGATGATTACGATCTCGCCCCTGAACCCATTTGTCCACTTTCCGGACCCAGGAAGGGAACAGCGGTGTTCATAAGCGAGGATGGATGTCTGAAACGAAATAAAGTCGACGTCAACGAGACAGGAAGCACTTGCCTGTTCCACCCTCGACGACAAAATTGGCACCTCCGTGTTTATGCTGTCTGCGGGAAGTGCGCTTCAATACATCCAAACAGAATGTAGCAATTTCAAAAAAAATCAAGTTCGAAAATCGTAGATTCGAGTTAATTCCAAAGGCATAGCAACCGTGATCGCGGCGTTAGCGACAATTCGTTGGCCGTCACTAACTCCTGTTAATCGATTTCAAATTTCGCGCGCCAAGCCGCAGTGATCTCCATTGGATACGTGTAAGATAGGAACGGGAAAAATCAAGGAGGTTAGTTAAAATGGCTTTTTCTACCATTTTAGTAAAAAATTAAGAAGCAGATGAAACCTTCGTTTGTACAGTACGTCGAAGGTAGTACAGTTGAGAATACGTATGCGAAAAAAAAAAACTTTCGCTCCGTATTCGCAGGCTAAAGATCAAAAGTGAAGCTATCGCGTATTTTTGTGAAGCGTTTCACGAAATCTGCAGTATTAAAAAATCCTAAATGACGATAAAGAGTAATGCTAGTAAAGGTCCTCTGCAATGCTAATCGAAGCGATCGCAAGCGGCGAACCGTTGTGCCTTTTATCAAAACTTCAGGACTTACCACGTAGAGGGAACAAATGTGCTGCGATGTTCTTTGTCCGAGGTGTACCCTATGAGGGCCACAAGTGCGTGTAGTATAAACTTAAAAGTTTAGTTTCGATGAAACGGAAAAGACCTTTGCTACACGTGTTGCCGGTTTACAATAAATTAAATAGAAGCATCGCAATTGAATGTGAATTGTGACAGCTGTTTAGACACATTATAGTTATTTCAAGAATCAAATAAAGACGACACGCTTTTGATTTACTAATCTGTCCCCCCGCGCCCAATGTGAATTAGTATAGCTATAATGCTCGAAATTTGCGATCCACTGCTCCGGTAACTAGCGATAAGTGGCGACGGAAGAGAACGTAGCTGCCCCTAGCATTGCAATCGCAGCCGAAAAGTGGGCCTCCGGCGGCAGCTATATCTATTGTGAGACTGTAATAGATTGTGTTGCTATTAGTTTGTAATCTTACGTAATTCGATCTATGAATAATAGAAAAAAAGTCGATACCGATATCGAGTATATCTATCGATAATAAGATAAAAAGTAGGGCTTTATATTTAAAAGTGTATCTACGATATACCGATTTGCGGTCCCATTCCTCAGGTTCCTACCTTGACAGTCAAGAAACTTCCATCATTTTCTTGTGACTTATTGACACTTCATATATGTGATTTTCGACAAAAGGCATAATGGCCTGTACCCGTGCCTCATATTCGCGCTTAAGGCATCACAGATATTAATTATATTTTACGCGGGCTCGCAGAGGTTCGAACCCAAGCAAGAATTATAATAGTAATGTGTTTTGTTGTTCGTACTTGTCTTAATTCTGGTAGATTGTAGAGTCCAATTCTGTTTAGGTTGCAAACCCATATAAACTAGAATACTCTTTGGTGTAAAGCTATTGCCTATCGTCGGAGCTGGGCGTCGTTTAAATTAGAAGGCGCCACTTTACTTAATCATGATTCGATTTATAGTTGGGTTTAAGTCGATTTGTCCTGTTCGTTACTGGCCATATTACTTGTTGTTAAAAACTGGCCACATTATCTTTTTTCTGCCGATGAAGGCCATAGAAACCGAGCTTCGGTAGGAAGTTCCTCAGTTGACAGATGAGCCGGACAGTGAAAAGTCGGTTGCAGTGCTCAGCTAGCTACGTACTGAGGTACTGTGAACGCGTAGTAAGTACAAATGTCTGCTAGAAGACCGTATTCAGCTGAACACACAAGGCAAGGTACAAAAACATTGTCAGGTACTGCAGAAATATAGATATCGTTGTCGCAGCAAATAGATTAGGGAGATGCATCGAGTCCAGCCCAAGAAATATTAGGAGAATATCTCGTACCATCAAAATAGGTGGACAATTAATTGCAATAAATAAACTGAAGATAAACTGAAGGCCCAAGGCAAAATTAGTTGCACTGGCGGTGGTGAGCACTTTTCTGAGAAAAAATACGCGATACGCCACTCACTTTTTTCATGTCCTGGTCTCCATCACAACACACCAACATCCTATCACCCACAACTTTTCTCCAATTTTCTTGAGAAAGTACCTTTATTCCGCTTATTGAAGATCTCTTTGCCCCGAGCGCTTCATTATAACCGCCTAATAAACAACTATAAGTTTAGTTATCGGTGAACGACAGGCAACACTTAAATCAGTACTTGTTTGACAACACTTATCGAAAATTACTCGTTGAATGATATGAGAAAAGGAAGTCTTGCGAAGTAGAGCACAAACGCAAACTAGACGAGAAGGGTCGTCTCTGTCTGCGGCCACGTTAGGACGTTAAGGGGTCTTACACACCAGATAGTTCTGTCGATTCTGTAAGCCCAGTATACTATGTATACCTTGTCAATTGTCAGATTAAGCCAGTTGGACAATAGAATATGTGCTACTAAAACGTAACAAAGTTCACCTTGGTAAGCTAAAAGCCCTACGCTGGCTAACAGTTCCAAATGAGGCAGCACTCACCGCTTTTCAAACGTTAACCACGCATATGGGCGTCTGACACCTTGAGAATTAGCTTGAACAGTCGCTGCGTTGACTCAAGTATCGTACGATACAACCTTTACTCAGGAGAATGCTACCGTGACAAACTGTTAGTGCACGTCAGAATGTGGACAGGGATCGAACGACCATCGCGGCTCAAACTATGTAGCTTGCGAAGAGCGTATTACATCCCCAATAGCCACCCACGTTTATCTGTAAATTTTCAAATGCTTACGCATTTAGTATCCGTTTCGTGCATATATTGTTTACTAGACATACATACAGGACGCTAACCAATAATATTTTCTTATTTATCGATAAAACGATCTTCTGCAAAATGTTAATAAATGGTAAAATAGCAAACAGACAGTTTCTTGAAATAGTTCTATAATAGCTTGCTTACGCTAATTTATATGTCTGGTTCCATGTTGCCTCAAACCTGATTTGCCGATTCCTCAAAAAGACTTGCTGAATACCAGCCAGTGAAATATATAATTGAAGTATTGGATATGCATATTTTCGCCATGGTGAGACAAATGTGTTAAGAACACTGTTTTCGGAAAGTTTCTCTAGCTTTTTTGCGTAAATCCTACTCATCTATTATGTCATCTATGATATTACAGAAACTATAAATTACACACTGTTATAGCCTTAATACCATAGACCATCATACTTAACGCATATTCAGACGTCGACACTATGAACGTCAATAGGTAATACGTAGCTAGGTAAGGCTTTAGCGATATCTTAAAGAATTTCTCCATTGAAATTTATTTTTTGGAAAGTTTCATGGGTGATTTCCGGTTTATATAAAACCAGGTGTAGGTTACAATAGTAAAAATATTATTTACTAAAGTTAACAAATTGGTCAATCCAATATAATAATAATAAATAATATAATTGAACTATATTGATATGGAAAAAGAGCTTCTACGAGAATGAATCTTACTTTAGCCGTTTAAATTTGACCGCTGAAAGTAAACCGTTTTGCCTCTGTCTGACTCAACGACAACTAAAAGACAGAGCTTTATTTATAGGTATTCTCAAAATAGAGACACCGATCAGTTTCCGAAGAGAGAGAGACAGCTACCATCCACGGAACTGGAATCTGAGTCCTAAAGTGCTGGAACTTCTCTAGTGTTTGTGTCAGATTCGTGGAATCGCACAATCAGGCAGTTGTTCTTTTTTGCTTGGCTTTTTCGTTTCGGGTACCTTTTGCTTAATACACTAGCAATAAATGTTCAAAGCTTTCTTCCTCCTGTGTTTTATTGCGAGTTCTGTGGAGGGAAGCACCAGGTACACTTGAGAATCGGTTACTTCTCTCTGAAAGATAAATGAACAAAGCGACTCTATAACCTTCCCGACATCTTTCTTAATAAACCATGTTTTTGCCTTTTAGTCTACCGGTCCGTCCACCCCTCACGTTATGGTCTTTCGGTGTATCGCCTACGTTCTCGTACGCGACTCACTTTTTACATGCCCTAGTCGTCAGCACCAATCGATATGTCAAAATCCCAAATGACCAACATCCTATTACCCAAAACTTTTCTCCAATTTTTTTTGAAAAAGTCCCGTTATTCCGCTTATTGAAGAGCTCTGTTATCAAGTATTTCTTTCATAGATTCATTCAGTCCATTCCTACCCCAAGCCCTTCATTATAACAACCAGTCTCCACTTTGAATGGCTAACCTAGTTTTAATTAACCATTAACCCGTTCTACTCTTTATTTTTCTCGTAATAGTGTTATCGATGCTTATTATTTAGTTTATTATTTATTTCTTTTTACTATACTTGGTTATACCTTTCCCCTTTAAACCCCTGCAGCTTGATTGGTTATCGACAACCACATTAGGCACGAATGCAATAGCTGGTTTTGCACTGAACTTGAAATCCAAGCTAACTTCTAGTTTATATTGTATAAATGTGCTCTTGAGTTAATAAAAGGTCGATGAGACAGATAATTCTATATGTTGGTACGATCCTAATTAATAAAGTAGGCGTTTTCTCTAAGTAGAGAGAGGAGGTAGAGCTTTTAGGCAAACCTTGACATATTTTTTAAGCAGTTTTATGTTCGAAGGTCGTGTTGCGTTTGTGATATTCGCTATATCTTTTTTTTTCCCCAAAAACCTGGCACCTTTTGAACTTCTTTCCTGTTGTTAAAATTAATTCGGTTTTGCTTTAATTTATAATTAAGAAATGCATGTTAAGCAATGATCTTATGGTGATTATTTAAGTCTAAGATTAAGCTTATTATTCTAGTTCCTAGGCTTATTATTCCTAGCCAGCCTCCATACGGTTCAAGTTCGGGGAATACTTCTACCAAGCTCTAATAAGCTTAGGAGTTTAAACGTTCCCGCGGTTTCTACGACATCCACCATCTTAGTTGGCACCACCACTTGTCTCGTACACTGCTCTTTCCCTCGTGAGTTGCCGAAGGAGCCCAATGTCAACAATGCTTGGGTTCGCGATACGCGCGGGAGTCCAAGGAGCTCGAGTTCTAAGCCGCTATGGACCTTCGACTAACCGGGGACTCTTTCGTAGTTTCCACGAATCTCTCGCGGTATTCGGCATCGATGGAATCCATCTACGAATGCCCTCTCTATCGCCCACGATGACCGAAGGTTAGTTCGCTACTATCTGTTTAAGCACTCTGCTATTCTACACTACTTCTATCAGCTGAAAAGAAACCATATCTAACGGTCGACTCCGGCGTTCGATTCGTTCTAGGAACTTATTGCTGACCGTATAGTTTCTTCATAACTTACACATGGTGGAACATCATACTGTACCGTCATGGTATGACAATTAAAATACTAGCTTCCTTGTCGTTGTCAGACAGTGAGAAAACAGAAACTGCTGGGAATTGCGTACAGAGGCATAAGACCGTTATTATACATAATACCATTATAAAAGTCTACAAATAAAATCGCTTAGCGGCATAAATTCTTCTTTTACAATTTAGCTATATTTGAGTTGTTGCATTTTAAAATAAATAAATTCTGCTGGTCGATGTAAAACCCACTTTAGTCGATCTGGCCGTTCTAGTCAATTTACGCCAAATTAATACCAATTTTACACGTGCCGTTCAAGATCTAAAAACAGCGATCTTTCTTATTGTACCTGTTAGCTTTCCGATCTCAACAACACATAGAAATGACAGAACACACGTACAAACAATAGAAATGATAAAATAGATGGATGATTTTAGCTCGAGATTTCAGACGCGGATACCGCGCAAACACAGATTCGCGCTCTTTGTTTTCTATTACAATATTAATTACATAATATTTTGATTAATGTCTTCTGGATAAGAAAACGTCGAATAACTATTCAAGAACTATAGGTATTGCGAATGAATCGGAATGTACCAAGTCTCAAACCATCTATCGACCGTGAAAAAATACACCTTTTTAATGCATTTAGCGGCAACTTTTCTATTAAAATGGATTTTTGACATTATTGTGATGTTGTTGTTGCGAGAATAGTAGAAGGCGACTTTGACTCTGTTTAGTGAGTGTATCCTACTCTTACTACAATGAAATCGCTTGAAAGCGTTATTTGAACGGTTAGGAAACACTGGTTTAAACAAATAGAAACAGACCACTGGCGCACGAGGCATGAAATACCAAACGACCCGACTACGATTATTTATCCATTAAAATTATACCTTTGGCAATGATTTTCCGCTAGAAATGAACGATCGGCTTCTGTGTAAATGAACGTATTAGAGGACGACGATGATGGCGAATATTAGGAAAACAGCCTTTATGAAACTATATAACATCAAGGAACCCAATATTTAATATGGATCTCTTCTTCATGTGAATTACTCGCATTTTTTAAGAAACGTTGTTTGTAGGACCGATTATAGTCTGATAGAATTCAAGGACACCTAGGACCTAGGCTCAAAGTATAGCTTTTAAATTGACTTTAACATGCGTGATATTTTCTAAGACTCAGAAAAGCGTTAAAAAAGTTCTTGAATATGTCTTCTCTTATAGGCGTTATCGTGCGTTGGCTAAAGCAGGAAGGAGATCCTATTCAGCCCGGAGATGTTCTCTGTGAAATCCAAACAGACAAGGCCGTTGTTGCCTTTGAGGTCATCATCTAGGAAAAATGGGAACCGTCATGAAAAATTCATAGCTCTCATACCTTTTTAGTATTTCACGACAAACATGTTCTTTATACTAATATCGAATTTTCATTAAGCGTCTGTTGTTACTTCCGATTAGTTTCCTTTTTTGGAACATGCCTATCATGCTGTTACGTTTATTTACAATAATTCATATTCCGTAGGTGGAAGAAGCTGGGACATTGGCGAAAATCATTGAACCCAGCGGCGACAAGAGCATCCCAATCAACACTCTAATAGGTACAACCTTAACCACTAATGATCATAGGGCAAACTCGAGAGATCAGTCGATGAATGATCGCATATTTCTGTGGATATCTAGTTTACGTCGGATTTATTAAGAAATTTAATGGGAGTATTCTACCGCTAAGCTAGGTAAACGTAACGTACCATTTCTATGTGGCGTATTTTTCGTTTTGTCATCTTCATAGGCATAATGGTTGAAGAGGGAGAAGATTGGAAGGACGTGAATATTCCTGTTGAAACGGTTGCAGCCCCAGCAGCAGCCCCGTCTGCTCCGAAAGGAAGCCCAGCTGTTGTACCTGCGACTTCAAGTACGGCCAGTGGGACAATGAGAACTAAATTACATCTTCTTGGTCCCGCCGTTAAATTATTACTACATCAGCACGGCCTTGATGCATTTCAGGTATTTTTATCGTCTACTCCGGTAAAAAAAAATGGGCGCGTATTGCTATGGCTCACTTATTGGCTTAGACCAATGTATGGAAATATTGCTGTGCTTGTCTTTAAGTAAGAAACAATGCAGTAGAAAGTTTACCATTGATATCATTAGAGCCGTTAGTCCTTTCTGCAAAAGTACAAATCAGATCAACAGCTCCATTAAGACGGTAGTTCTTTTGCGACATTATTTTATCATTTTTTTAAGGGTTTAGCGTAAGGTTTGAGCTCCGTTTTCGTCTATTGGATCGCTATATGTTAAACCAAATGTGTACGCGCTCACTAATACAGGGCATTTTGTAGTGAAATATCTGGTTTATCAATGGCACCGCTCGTGTAATGTCCATGTGTTAATGTCTGCTTGGTTCTAGGTGCCTGCTAGTGGACCGAAAAATATTTTGCTGAAAGGCGATGTTCTTCGTTTCATCGAAAGTGGTGAAAACAATCACTTTAAACATTGTGTTGACTTTGCAAAAGTGGCTTTAGTGTTTTTTATGGAAAATTAACATTTCCCATACTGACCCCATAGGTATGATCGTTGGAAATGTTTTTGTCACATATGGAAAAATGTTTTTGTTCGATTGAACAAAGATAAGTCTCTAGGTAGACACATAAATAGACATAAATAATATAACACATACACAATCGAGTTATTTTTTATTATTATCAATTATCTATGCTATTTAAGCTTTAATGTAAAAGTAACACCATATTAGATACAAGGAAGACATGCGGCTACCCGGAAACTTATTCGACTAATCTATCTGATAGCGATTGACATAAACAAACGGATTTGCCATTGAGAAAGCTCAGTGGCTGGGCTTTAAGGCCCACACTGCTGCCCATTAATTGTTTATGCTAAATCTAACGTCTATATATAATATTTCACTAGTTATGACGTTTAATTATCTTGCATGTACTATGACGTTTAGGCGGTGTGTCGCAGTTGTCTAGATCCGCTTCATCTCCTGCTGTACAAGCCCGTGGAGGTCCAAGCGCAGGAATCGATCCTCCAGCGGTTCCACCTTTCCGCGACATCGAATTAAGCAGCATGCGACGCGCAATAGCCAAACGTTTGTCATTGTCCAAATCAACCATTCCCCACAGTTATACGTCTGTTGACGTTTCGGTCGCATCTGTACTAAATACGAGGAAACGCCTCGCTCAGGAGGGCACCAAAGCAAGTGACGTACAAATACAAAAGTTTACCGGCCTATCGTAATTAATTTAATACTGTTTGTTGTATAAACTGAAATTTTTAGCGCAATTGGTAGCACTGCCTTTACCATAATGCGTCTATAAATTTCGAGTTCATCAGGCATTAGTATACTTCTTACCGGTGACAGACTCGATGGGAAAATAGTCAGTCGTCTTTCCTCCAGCTCTAGAATCAAACCTATTTAGCGTCTCTATGCAGCTGATCAGCAATTGCAAATTGTAGTATGAGCACTTACTGCATGCCAGCTATGTATGACGACATAAGTCGAATGCGAAAAAGGAGCAAATCGAGAAATGACAGACTATTATTTGAATTCATTATAGCTTATCGCCAATGGTTTTTTGTCTTTGCAAAAGGTGTCTGTCAACGATTTCGTAGTAAAAGCAGTCGCGCTCGCCCTGAAGAAGGTTCCACAGATGAATGTCGTATGGGACGCTGCAGCTGGAGATGCTATACAACTTGATAAAGTTGATATCTCTGTCGCCGTTGCAACGGAAAATGGGTTAGCGATGTCTTAATATGCTAAAACGATGCGAATAGACGAAATAGAATTCTAATCTACGTATGTATATAGGAGCGCGTGTATGAGGTAAAGAATCACTAAAAAGGCAAATATCTGTTTCATTTACAAACACATTTATTTTGCCGTATCAATTAATATTATTACACACAGTTAAGAAACTTATCAAGCGACTTTTACTAGAAATGATATAAGTCGAACAATGAAAGCGGCCAGATTAAAATTGGATTGGACAATATCTCTCCGCTAATTTATCATTCTAGATTAATTACTCCAATTGTAACGGACGCTGACGCTAGGATGATCGGGGATATTGCTGCTTCCATTAGAGAGTTGGCCGGACGAGCACGCGAAAACAAGCTGAAGCCGAATGAATTTGAAGGTGGCTCGTTTAGCGTAAGCAATCTCGGAATGTTTGGCATCAGGGAATTTACGGCCGTTATCAATCCACCTCAGGTTTGTACGACTGACTTTACTACGCAGAAAAGTATGTGCTTGAAAAAATAAAACGTAATATATTGAGACTTCAGCTCTTCTCGTCAGACAAGTGTTTTGATCAGCACTTGTTTATTAATCGAACTTACAGGCGGCTATCATGGCTGTCGGAGGTAGCCGCCAGGTGTTTACTGCGAACCGAACGGTCGACACCATTATGACTGTCACGGTATCTTTCGACGCGCGTCTTATCAGCGATAGTGACGCAGGTGACTTTCTCAAAGCATTTCGTGGATTCTTGGAAAATCCAGATACTATGCTTGGAGCATAGGGCGTGAAACAGTAAATCTGAAATAGACATGAGACCGCAAAGTCAAAACTGCTTCTTTTTAAAAATCTAATTATATAAAACCACAGTAATTATTTGATCTTAAAGAATCGCAAAGGACATTCAGGCTTATACATCAGTAGAATGCTAATTTATTGTTTATATTAATGCAGCCATAATGTCAGCTTTCAATAGATCGTAATCTATTCATTAACCTTGCTATGCTGCGATCAGTTTGATTCAGGGATTCCGAATATCTGAAACGCTAGTTAAAAGGCGCCACGGCACCATCAGAGGGCTGTCGAACCTATACTTCCACAAATCATGGGCTGATGCATTTGTTTTATTTAATTATTGGTTAGAACAATACTACCGACTACAATTTTAGTTAAGAGGATTGCAAATTGGAAGATTAGAGGTTGTAGGTGTTTGAGGAAGAAATACACTCCTACATTACCCTGCTCCATCATGCGCAGTGATTCTACTCGAAAACGTACAATAGCAACGCGCGATGTGACGCGGCGCGGCTTATGTATTAAAATCTCATTTGATATAGATCCGGAGTGTTTTTTTTTTTTTTTTTTTATTAAACGTAATAATATCGCTTTTTTTTTTGTACGAAATGTCTGTCTAATTGGGCGAATTACGATAAAAGCTCATGAATATGAGCATAATGGTTTAGTTAAGGTCCTTCTTCTTTGTCTTAATTGACTTCTACCCGCCAATCATGGTGAAATGAGCCATCTCAGTCCCATTGTCCATAAGATTTCAACTGTTTTATTAAGCAGCTTTGACGTACATACGACCAAATATAAGTTTCGAAGCAAGAATATTGAAGAATGATAGTTAGAGGTTTTGATGTGACGAAATAAAAATATATATGATGAAAGTAAAAAAATTGTAAAATGAGGTGTCATGTGAATGATGGATAACAAAATGCGTTATATCGTCGAAAAAATAAACAATGATGTACAATGTTTGTTATATGTTCTCGCGGTTAGTGGAGACAATTTTAGTTATCTTTGAATAGTCATTTGTGTTCGACTAAGGTCACTGCATCTCGGTGGCGTGGTACGACGCAGATACAGTATAGGCCCAACTTCGAGGGAGGTAACGTTTCGGGCACCTCCAAAAAAATAATTCCTACACCGCACGTGGGTGTTATAGCCTCACGCGAACGAACAGACCCAAAATATATATTACCAAGAAAGTATAAACTTTCTCAGACTCATTGTAGCTTGTAAAAATTTAGCATGTGGAATACTCAAGCGGGGTTGGCTCCACTTTTAAACGACTGTGACACATCTATGTGCAATGATATAGACAAATTTAACTTCTGACAAGAACGTTTCGTCACTTCATGCTACAAAGAAATATTTTGCTAATGTATGTTTGCTATGCATCATATGTCACTTTTCAGAACAACAATTATAACTTTTAGCTTTTAATAAGGCAATGCTATATTAGGATGTTCTATAACATTCCTTCCTAAGCTCCTAGTAACTTGGTTAAATGACCCCTTGGAATGACCAAATATTGCTTTGAGCATGAACAGGTAATGCTCCCAAAGATTTTGAATGAATGCGATAGATAGATAGATATATATGAAGGAAAAATCGCAAAATGATAATTTTTTATGAGCTCTAATGGTCTATGGCTATATGTGATCAGTGTAGTGATTTGAGGCGCGGATGATTGCTGATGAAGTTTCTAATGCAGCTCGTGGCTAAAGTGGCTGTGAGGGTGATCACATGTTGCTTACAGGCCAGATTACGAGGAAAGTGGTAGGAGTTCTTGAACCGTTGAGCTTACGATGTATACGGGAACGACAGGAGCGTCGTTGTGATCTGTCTTCGTCTGCTCGATCTGTTTTACGATCGCAGTGCCCTCAAGGACCTGCCGACAAATCGGTAAATGAAATAAAGATATAAAAAGTCAAGAAAAGACTGATACTGGTAGGTTGTGCAGGAAGGATAGGACAGTTGATCCAACTAATAGCCGATTATCCGTTTTACTTAACTTACTATTTGCGTAGTTCATGGCAAAATTAGGAAATGTACGTTGCTAATAACTGTACGTTTTTTTATTTACCTTGCCAAATACGACGTGCTTTCCATCGAGCCACGGCGTAGGTGCTGTGGTGATGAAAAACTGAGACCCATTTGTGTCCTGCAGAAATAGCAAATATAATAGATACCAACTACAACCAGCCTTTCCCGATTACAATCGTAAAATAAAACATTTAGCTTTGCTACAGGCCGTCCCGTAACCGGTAGATAGATACACTTTTAGGAAATAATTAGATAAGGCGAATAAGATCAATTGAAATAGTTGAACCTTTAAATATAATAACAGCAATTTTCCTTACCTTGCCTGCGTTCGCCATTGAAAGGACGTAAGGCTCGGTGTGCTTAAGAATGAAATTCTCGTCTTCAAATTGGGGCCCGTAAATAGACCATGAGCCCAGTCCATTTTTGTGGTCGACGTCTCCCCCTAAAAGCAGCGCACCATTTAGTGTAACGATATTTAGCCAATGTGCTTACGAAACATAATAGTAAAAAAACAAGCGACGAAACACAGCTTGAAATAGATAGCTACTGCGTAGAAATCATCATAGTGATGTGATCAACTATAGTAGTACAATGGTTACTTAATAATGTGGCAAAACACTTACAAGTGTTTTTTATTGTGTGTGAATTTTAATTTAGCTACGTGTTAATATGATACTATTACTGGCGCTGTCAAAAACCGCAGGTGACACCTCCAAATCGGGTTAGCACGTACCAACCTATAACTTTTGGCCTTTTTTTCTTATGGGGAGATAAAAAGCCGAATTTCTTTGTTATCGTTCAAAGCAGTGTGCTCTGACGATGCGCGTCACGTTCCGAGGCGATTGAGCCATACAGATTCTATAGCATAGAATGGTGTTGTAGACAAGATTACGTCATAACATTAATTTGCATATATATCAATTATCGTACATCGCAATTTAATGAATTGAAATAGCATATCTAGGTCCAGTCACCTGGCTACCTTAAGCGTAATTAAGAGGTTGGGTTGAACAAAAGTCCGCTAGGAATGGATGTAGCATTATGTTGTAACATTGTTTACAAATGTGCGCAGTAACTTTCAAGACGTAGCGTCGAAAGGACTACGTAGGCAAACGTACGTCTTTTATCACGGCAGGAACCGGTCAATGACCGCAAGACCGTTGTCTTCTGAACATTGGCACACTTTGAAAGCACAAAGTCGCATCAGAACAGTCTTCTTTGACACTAATGGAAGCACATATGGAAAGCAAAGCACCAATAATCAAGATGTCAAGATATGTTTTGAAGACTTGTCTCTTGCTTTTTCCTAACTTGAAATATGGTTTCCCCCGCACGAGCTACACAAATGCATCACAAAAAGAAAATGCAAACATGCATTTCTCAATGGAAACGGAAACACAATCCAATATATATATATATATATATATATATATATTATAGTTTACTTAGCTTTAAGTGAGAACTATCTAGTTTTACAGATGTTTATTTATGCATGTCTGTATCAACAGGTTCTGAAAGAACTCGATAAATGTATAAACCTCGTACCAGGATATAGTGGAACTAGGTTACGGTAGCTTAGCTCGAATAAAATAACAACTATCAAGAGCTGTTTCTACCATGTATGAGTAAAACTTGGCAACAAACCTTGTAACATGAACTTTTGAATAACCCTGTGGAAGGCTGTTCCTTCGTATTTCTTAGGTTGCCGACCTGAAGCTATTTCGACGAAATTGCGTACCGTTCTAGGTGCTACACGTCCGTAGAGACCTAATACGATGGTGCCGACATGCTTGTTACCCTGGTTTATTACGAAGTTTACATGATGAGTGATAGTTAAATCCGGTTTCTGAAACGTGAAAATGATAAGTAAGTTTGCTTTGATCTCATTCATGTAACATTTAGTTAACGAATTTAACATCAAAGAAAAAAAAATCTATTATAAATGCACCACTTAACAACTGTTTCGTAATATTTTCTATTTGTTTGTTCCTACAATCGTCTCTGTTAGTCGATGCCCTGTATCAAAAAAGTTGTTCAAACATAAAGTTAAAGTATTATTTAATTGCTTTAGAGGTATGGTTTCCACTACATCACTGAAATGAAGAATCTTGTCCCTGACCAAAAATACTTCACTTTCAGTGTATTTAGAAGCAAGCCTGGTGCAAGTAATAAATTAAATTGATAGCCCATATCATACTGCGATATTTTGAATGGCAAGTGAATTAGCTCAATATTTTATTTCAAATAAACTTGGGCATTTTGGTCCGATTTTCTTCAAACGAAGGTTTGTCGACCCTTACCATTAACATGCAATGTAATTTTCGTCACAAACATGCAATAAGTGATGCAAGTAGATGTGTATGCCTATAGTACTTGTCAATTGTGTCATTTGTCCCTCTCCCTTTTTAAATAAAATGACTCCTATGCGGCCAGCCACAAGGATCGTTACATATACGTTATATAATAATAATAATAGCATTGATAATAATAATTGTAATAAACTGAAGGTAGGTTGGATACAGACTAGGGCCACTATCGGAGTCAAAAATGTTTACCATAATAAATTAATTCATCCCGTTCGGGGGGCCTCATTAAACGATGCTACGGAGTAAACAGAAGCTAAAATTTGCCGTGAGGGTACTGTAGCCGAGCAAACAGGATTGAGCTAATCCGTGACAAGTGGCAAAAAGCAAAACCGTCCATCCAGAGTCAGTTACTATAGAAAAATAAACTTTTACAAAGTACAATAAGTAATGACCCCTATGGGGAATATTATTCTCTCATAAGTGATTGACGCCAGTCACGATAGGTAGACTACTAAAGCAGTATTATCAATATGACTGTCGTCTCCTTCTACCCCTAAATCTAACTTGTTGAAAAACACCAAGGATCGCTGCTCTAAGCCCCTCCAACGGCACAACGAATACAATTCGTATATTTAAAGAAAGTATTATAGTAAAAATTGTTATCCTGGTGTTGTCTTGTGATAAGAAACGATTTTTTACTATAATATAGATCTAATTATACTCAACTCAATATTTTCGTAAGTGTGGTTCTCGTTTATGATAAGCCCTTCTTCTTTATGCCTCCTGCAATATACAAAATCGATAAGATCTTTGGATATGATTGTTTGCTGTTACACTAGAGTTAGATGCTAGAAAATAAATGCTGAAATTTACTGTCGCTAGTAGGATACGAAGGACTCAAAACTCATATGCATAGTTTTAAATGGACTAAATATGTTCCAAACGTCCTCAGCTCTTCATATCGTCTCATCGATCTGTTACTTTCGATCAACATATATCACATATAATATGGTTATTTCCTTATCGGTAGGATTTACAAGAATGACGCCACATAAATTGTTGATCGTTGCGGATGGAGCAATGCACATACAGATACTTTTTCATCTACACATGTTTTATTTGTATACCTAGCTGCTTTGCTATTTAAATATCTTGACAAGTTTCTTTTATAGCTTAGGTTGCGCAGTTTACGATATAATAGGCTATAAATGGGAGCAAATGCTACTAAACTGAGGAAACTTTTATTTCTCTTTAAGAATATATATTAGGATTAAGCTTTTGCCTATACAGATTTGATCTTCGCGGGCAATGTTCGGTCAGGAGGGAATTTATAAAGCATGTACTGTTTCCGAAATTCCTCTGCCCATAACTATTAGTTGCAGTTATCTAATGGGTTTACAAGTGTAAACAAAGTAGGTGACTAGAAACGTATAGTCTCTTAAATAGTAAACTAGTTTAGAGATATGCAGTGAATGCTAGCATCATTGGAGTTAATTTAAATTTGAATCATAACATGCATTGGCAATATTATTGATTCGTAGGTTGTTTGCACAATGTAAGCCCATAGCAACAATTTCGACAGGGAAAATTATTGGATGTAAAAGAAGCGGTGCTTCTTTGCGGCAGATATTCAACATTCGACTCAGGCGTTAATTATCTAATATTACATGCCCTTGTGATGATTCTGCACAACATTAGTTTCAACACGGTTCCTTATTGCGACAATACTCTTGGATGAGGGCTGGCAGATGTTATTTTTAGAGGCACACGTTAACGATACTACGTAAGCTCGTCATCCGATATTAACTATCTCTGAAGATTTACCAAGAGCCGTTTTTATTTATCGTCTACAAAAAGAACTTTTGCAAGCCAATATGTCCCTCCGGCAGTGGTATTCGATCGACCACAATATTAGTCACATGAAGTCTTCTATTATAGGAGTTTACTTGCCATGCATAAGCCCTTGGTAGTACACAAGGGCACTGAAGGAACTAGATCCTTCTTACAAGGGCTTTGTAGTTCTCACTAAGCCTATGATGGAAGTTAATTTGTTTTGTCATCGAGGACAACATTAAGTTACCGGAAAACATTTATTTGGCAAAACCTCAATGTACTTCAAAATAAACCATCTGGACAAATTTGAGGTTGTGAGGTTATGCATTAAGTTCTGCGAAATTTCAAGCCACGACAAAGCACAATCAGCATGGTCACACCGTGAATTATTTGAATAGAGAAAGTCATTTGCACAGAAACTTTCATTTATTGTTTATGGATCAACCATTCGTTGTACAGCCGAGGGTGTTTAGACTTGAATATTTCTGAATGGAAAAAAATGTGTAAATGTAAGAAATATTTTTAAGCTTTCAGATAAAGAAAAATTAAAATTGGTTCTGACTAAGTTGACTAAACAGAAATAATTCAGCGTTTGATAGATTATTGCGTGCCAGAATATTGAGGTATTAGAATATTTTTTATAGTTTGCGCATATTACACAAATATTAGAAAGAAAAAGGTAGAGTATTAATATAACCTACAACTATCTCAAGTATTCATTAAATACATGTACTTATTTACATCAGAAAAGATAGGTAGGGATAACAAAGAAATCGGCAGATTGAACTTTGATGGAAAACTGATGTATCCCCCATTGTCTTTCTGCTGAAGCGAAACGATGTCTTTCGTTTTTAAAATTAACAAGGTGACTTATGAGAACAAGCGTGAGCGTTTATAATATTGTGGTGGTATAAATAGGGTGTGGGTGCGTAGCCTATTTAGCCCTAGCTAGCCTACATCTTCAGGCCTGCTAAAAACGCAAACGACAAAGAGGGATTTCACAATACTCGATACATCAATCCAGTTCAATTAACGCTGACAGTCTAGACTAGAAAGTAAAAGATCATCGTAATTTGCTGACAAATGATTGCGACTAGTATAATACTATCTGCTCTTTCATATTCCAATATACAGTCATCTATTGCGGGATAGCTTCAAGTTAAAAATAGTTTTATCTCAAATCCACGCCAGGTAATGTAAGTTCTACATATATATACATATATATGGCGCAGATGCTTTTCTTTAATAAGTAAATTTGAATTGCACGCATGTATCAGTATTCTGTAAGGTGACACTGTTGTCAGATACAAAGCAGTTTTATTTTGGCAATATCGAGCCAGACCATCCAAGCAATGCTCTACCTAAGCTTCAAACAAAGGGCAGCCCATCGTCATTGTCAACGCCGTTCAGTTCGACAACAAACAAATCGGATTGCTCCTCTCGTTATCTCAGTCGGAATGGCATTTAACGGTACAATAGCCTCTCTCTACAGCCTACCGCAGCCGATTACTGAATTCATCAGCAGAAGTAACTCCACATAGTCGTGTCTTACTTCAGCCGAAAATGTGCAGTCATGTGAGGAAAATGTCTTTTCCGTTGCATCCGTTAGTGAGTAAATGGATTTGTTCCGGCCAGACAGCCCGCCTACCTGCCGCCGCCACTGAGTCTATTGAATCCCTACTGTTGGGTCGAACTTACCAAATGATGTGAACCATGTGTATGTTGTGGGTACGGGGCAAACACGGGTGTCTGCACGGGAAAGCCACGGTAGCACGGGTACAGAGAGCAGATGAGTGAATTTACACTTACTGATCCTGCGGTGTTACTGACTCCGGAAGAGGAGCCGGATTCTGCGGAGATAGCTAGCCACACAATGGTGAATAGGACCAAAGGTAACTCAAGGACCTTGCGGGGTTGAAGATGCATCTTGCAGCCGCGTAGAATATTGACACGAAAAATACGGTTTTAATAAGCAATGAAGCTCTAATGTCAGATAACTAGCAGGCAGTTGATTGTCTTGAGACTGCTATAACTCTATGATATATTGCAACGATAGAGATCTTCTGACTGAGCCTTAAATTTCTGGTTGAAAAGTCGGTGATGGTCGCCGGCACCCTGTATCATGTGGCTCCACACAACACGTTCTACGCACTACATCTGCTTAGGAGGACGGGGGGCTCAACCGGCTGTCTCTTGCAGCAGTTTATGGCTGGAGAGGAGGCGGTGGCAGAACTTATCTGCCTCTTACTGCTTTATATTGTGGCTTCGGAGAGGGTGTCCTAAATAAATGGACGGCATGTCTCACCGGGCAAGCTGCCTCCTCTCTGCCCTAAGCATTAAGGTCTCTTTCAGTACAGCAGCAGTGAACCGTACTTCTCAACAGAAATTACGTATAGAAATTACGCTCTGAAAGAACAGGACTTCTTGCGACATGAAAACTTGCTATCCATGTATGTAGTAGCGTATAGTAGAAACTGCTTCTGTTATTTTATCAGTGTGATCGATTTGCCTAAGCCTCCAAAATTAGACTAAAAGGTGAAAAACGCAGTACTTACTTTTTTAAATAAATTGTTTTGTAAATAAGGCACAAGGCAATAAAGACAATAAAAAATGTATATAATACGTACTGGTTTCTAAAGGCGCTTTGTTTATGTTTAATGTCAAATACGCTACGTCAGGTTAAAACGTAAACGGCCCGCTAAAACAAAAGTGAAAATGTAATTCCAGTTTATGTTTTATTAACGACAATTATCAAATTCGTGAATTAAAGTTGCGCGTTCAGCGATGGTAGACTTTTTTTATTTATACTTTATTATAATTTTTTTTAGGTCGCAGCTTCTAAAGAGAGTCACTATGTTCAAACGAAGTTGAAATTAAATATTCGTATTGACATTTAAAAATATGGTGTATTTAATTAAATAGTGGGAGAATATGAACATACAAACTGTTCAAGTACAAGAATGCTGGCTGCTAAGGTCCACCGGAGTCGACGTGATGGTACGGGTTATAACCAATATTTTAGTACTCCACGATACTACCGTAACGATTGCTATAGAAAGCCAGCTGAGCAGGAACATACAGTTCACTTTTCCTCGAAAACACGAAGCATGAAAAATTAATGCTGTCCTAGATAGCTTAGTTTAGTACATCTGTATTTGCTATGTTGGCTGTTCTCACCCCATCTATGGCTACGATAAACGCCTACAGACGCACTCTTGTGGGAAGATCTCTAATGATAAGGTTCAGAATCCTTTATGAATAATATGCTCATATCCTGCTATCGAATAGTTACTAGAGCACAAGTTTAGCCTATCCGAAAGCAAATTATAGATATTTCGATCTGCGCATCCACAGTACTTTAACATAACATCAGAACCAGGACATAAGAACAATCATGAAAAAGCTTTAGGTTGTTCGGAAAACGCTCCGCTCACTCCGTTTTTTCTGTGCTCAGATATCAGAATATACTGTTGGAGAGTCGTTTGCTTGCTGTTCAGTATCATCGGTCTATAGCTACCGCTTTGTCCAGCTCACAAAATTTATCTTAAATTTAAACTTCAAAGATGCGTATCTCAGACGAAGAAGAAGTGCACCTGCGGCATCGATTTCCCGCCGTAGATGCAACCAAGGAGATATGTTTTACGTTTAATTAAGACTCCGCCTCTAAGGGAGATGGCCTCATCTCATCACCACGTCATTTTGAAAGAGTACTTTTGGATACGAAGTTTTTTAGTACATGCCTCCCCCTAGAAACGATGTTTCGGCAGCTTTTAAACTGATAGAAAATCACTAATGAATATTTGCAGTGCCGTACAGTTCCAGAGAAAGTTCCCAGGCTAAGTTCCAGAGAAAGTTTTGTGACTGAAGCGGAATCATTAGCCTCACATATATAATGACCAGAGACTGTAGGAGAAAGGGATAACCTTCTAACATTTAACCACTGGTAAACTAAGAATTAAAAAAAAAACAAGCGATAAGCAAACATTTCTATTGCTCTCCACAATCGTGCTATAACTGACTTAATGAAAACCCTTTATAGCTTTTGTTGCTTTCGTAATTTAAAATGCTAGCGTCGGCAAGTAAAACTTCCTGTGTGGAATTACAATAAAAAGACATTTCATGTATGTATGTATAGGTTAAGTTTTCCGTCATTACATGTAGATGCGGGCAGACCTTATGTTACCATCTAATAATAATAGCCGTACTGACAGATACGACTACAGCCTGCTTTGTGATATTGTTTCGGCTTACATCGAATCGATTCTAATATTTTAGGTCGTTAATGGTAATTCAGTTTAAAATATTTTTTGGATGGTTTTAATTAGGTAATGTAATCGGAGAAATTTCGACTCAAAAAAGCCGCAAAACGCAATGCATTATACACGTAAGCAGATTTTCGGAGCTGCAAAACGGTTACAGATAGAAATATTATTTATCTTTATGCAGTGTTACTTGCGGCAGGTGCCTGACCCGAATTAGCCTACCTTAAAATGTAGTTAGATGATCGTATAAATACATATTATTACGATGTTCAGACAAATTGCAGTCGCCAACGTATTTTAATGCAGATCTAATTGTGCCTACACTGAGGAAATATGCTTGAGAGCATTTCAAATATTTGCGCGGGAAGTCCCTAACACACTCAAATGTTATCGTAAGGCGTCGTCCGCCAGTGAGTGGTGCAAGAAACAGGTAATGGCAGCGTTCGTCTGTCGTCCTTTAGCTGCTGTGCGTGAGTGCTTGGTACTCAAAAGAAACTGTTGTTATTAGCGGTCGTTGTATGTTGTGCGGTTTGTGAGGCGTTGCGCAGACGGCCAGATTCGCGGTGTCAGCGCCAATTGAGCTGCACGTGGTGAGATAGGTTTTACATGTGCAGATTCGGCTTTAAGTGTGGATTAAATACATTCGTTCCTCTATGACAATAGACCGAATTGGTTCATCTAGAGACGTAGAATACTCTAGGTGGCCTGTGCTGCGGTTCAGTGCGAAGTGCGGTTTGAGATTTTCCAATAGATTAAAGTCGTTACACATTAATAAGCCAAGATGGGAAAAAAACAGCATCAAAAAGACAAAATGTACGTATTAAGCAGCGACATCAGTCTTTTCGCGACGTTTTAGTTGTGATTGTTTCTTTAGAAGGCAATTAAAATGTTCGTAAATGCGTGTACGGGTGTTGTTACACCCACATCCTCCCTTACCTAGTACAAGTATACAAAATAGATCGACTCGGAAATACATGTGTGAGGTGATAATGGTCATTGATGAAAGAATATTTATTTATTATTTCATTTGATTTGATCTATTGATCCACACGACTCAAGCTCAACGTGCTTCTGGCACGAAAATGTATACTTTCTTGCCAATAATAAACATTAATAATATTTTATTATACTTTTTCCATTTTATTATGTACCAGAAATGGCCACATTTACCATCTGTAACATCCAACATTAAGTACTGTGTAGTAAATCAGGTACGGTTATTAACGTCTAGCATAGATCTCATAAAACAAATAACTGTGTTGACTACCAAGATTAAGATAATAGCTTTGTGTAATTGTCTAGCTTGAATATTTAGTTGAATAGTCTCTAAAAACTATAATCGTTTTTCCTTTCAGGTATCTCACGACAACAGAGTGGTCAACCCTTTACGGTGGTAAAAAGGCTGGTAAGTTTGAATACACTAATGAATATCATTATGTTTATAGTAATATAGAACCTCCAGCTGTATTGAGACCCATTTGTTATTTTCATGCTTATAATAATTACCATTATTAGGATACACGATAATTATCAAACAAAACTCGATCGAAAGGAAAGAAGCCGTCTCGATCGTGAACCGTTTTAAGTCGTATTCTACAAGCGGGGCGATCTTGAAATGGGAACCTATTCGTCACTTTCTCCTACAAAGAATGTCATACAAACATGCCTGCGTCTTCTATAAAAGAATAATGTCCTGCCTGAACCTTCAACGTCTCGATTGGCAGTTGAGTCAAGTTGTCGCCTGCAATGAGCTATCCAGTGCTGTTGGGCCTGTGCGGCGTCGCAAGCTACCGGCAGATTTGTCTGGCCTACTGCGGATCTTCAGATTCACCCAGGCACAATGGCAGTATATGGTAGTGACGATGAAGTAGCGTGACTGCAATATCAGAAGTAGCGTTCGTCGAGTACTGTTTGATCGGGTGGTAGAGTCTCGCTAGAGTACCGTCTACTAAGCGCGTTGTGTCATTGTGTTTTTGTGGTTCTGTTTTTAGACGTTCCGGGTGGTAGACAGACTAATCCAGTCAGCTTCTTGGACCAGTTTTCTCTATTGGCCGAATTCGACTCCAGAGTACGACTTGAAGCAGTCGCTTGCATAGTAGAGCTGGTATTCGAACACTCCAGTGGCGGGGACGGTACCCGAGAAGATCGCCACGTTGAGGCCGAGAAATTGAAGGTCAATGTTGGAGATAGGCGACAGTACACCTTAAAACGCCTTCTCCGTGGATTGGCGTCATCGAATAAGTGCGCTCGAATCGGCTATTCCGCTGCGCTTACCGAACTCCTTCGAAGAGTTCATTACACTCCGGAAGAAATTATCGAATCTATGAATAAGTGGCTTTGTCTTCAGACAAAAGAGGACAAAGCGCAGATATTTATTGGTCGTCTTCTCGCTTGGGGTGCGTTGATCCGTGCGCGCCGTGTAGCTCCGTTATTGGCAGAGTGCACGGATGATATGCTTTCGATGGGGGAGAAAGAATTTCTCGAATCTATTGTGTGTCATCTGTTTGCGGAACTCGTACTCTCTATAGACAAGGATAAGTTTGAACAAGTGGCGTGGCCAGTGATACAACGGCGCTTGACAGGGAACTCAGAAGATTTAAAGCCGTTAGATGTCTATCTGATGATACTAGTTCGGCAGCATTGCCCTGCTCTTGCTGGGGAAGTGACTTCAAAGAAGCTGCTTCAACAGGATACAATGTGCTCAGTGTTGCAGAAAAGCACTTCACAACTACCACAAATACACCCCGTGGTTCCCATTATGGTGGAAGAGGCGTCTAACAATGACCAATTGGATGAATTTTGGTCGACTGTGGTGGGCCAGCTTTCAACTGCGCCAACGGCTGAGAAGCATTTTCTGCTTCTACATATGCTGAAGAGTGCCTTCGTCCAATTTGATTCGCTGGACTTTCTCATGAAAGAAACCTATGTTGATCAGCTAGTGTATCCTCTTGTTAAAACTGGAAGTCCTTTGTATGCTCAAGCTAGATCGCTCGTAACCACACTTGAGGGACTTGCTGACAAAAAGGCTAAGGATATACTTCGTTTTGTACTTAGCCACTCGAAAGGGTACCGTTTCGATCACATGACAAAGAGCTCTCTGGTAGCAAAGACTCTTCAAAAAGCGCAGCCTGATGTCGTTCGATGGTATTCGAAAAAATTGCAGAAACGCCTTGCTGGTTTGCAAGGAATCAATGGCGAACACCAGCCAGACGAAGGTCATTTAAAATTCGACATAATTATCATGGAACAGCTGGCTAATCTCACGCATATGGCTAACATGCTTAATCAACCGGATTTCAAGCGCCATATATGCGAGTACATTTCTGTGACCTATTTCTCCGGCGATGCTCGAATCAGCAAAAAGCCAAATATTCAAGCACTCCTCAAAGCATTGGCACCTTCAGGCAAGACAAACTCGCTTGCTGAGGCGGCCGACAATATTGCTGCTGTCCTCCATATCTACCTCAATATGGACAACCGACACGCGTCCTTTCGACATGAGAAAAAACTTCGTTCAGCGAACAAACTCATGTTGAAACTAAACAAGTGCAACAAAGAAGCAGATACTTGCGTTGCATTTCGAATTCTCGTGGGTTACCTTTCATTGTCTTACGCGCTCGATATTCAACAGGATGTCACTGTTCTTGATGACCTGATGTCTTCGGCTAAGGCGTTCTTAAATGGTCCACAAGAAGCTGACGAGGTAGAATGGATTGACCTGGTTATGGAGGCTCTCGTAGCTGCGCTTTCTGTCGAAAATAATCATTTCCGATCGATGATTATGGCCGCGTTGGCTCTTTTGCATAAGGACATCACCACTGATTCACTGGCTATCTTACTGGGCGTATTTAAAGGCAATGAAGAACTTGAAGATCTAACGAAGCTAGAGGAGCTAACGAGCGGTGAGGAAGATTTGGATGATTACGACGACGACGACGACTCTGAAGAAAAAGAAGACCACGAAGCTGAAACAAATCGCAATGCGGCTGAGGAAAAAGAAAACGAAAGTGGATCTGAAATTGATTTCGGGGATGTAATCCTTCGAAACCAGCTGTCGACAGTATTAGGCGTTGCTGGCAGCGACGACAGCGAATCTGAAGTGGAAGCTACAGACGAGGAAATGATGAAACTTGATAAAGCCATATCAGCAGCTTTCGGGGCGCGTTTTAGATCCCTTTCATCTGCAAACAAAAAAGAGAGTAAGAAGAAAGAGTTGCAAGCGTTGCATTTTGAGATGAAATGTCTTCACATCCTCGATTCTTATGTTAAGAGCAATAATGTATCTCTGTCGCATATCATTCTTATCTGCAGAACTCTTCTAGTCTTCGCTACCTCAAAGCGCGCTAAAAACGTCCATCGGCCAATCGTCTCGCACATCGCAGAGACACTTCGAGATGTTAGCTCTTTGAAAATGGGCACACTTTGTACGGACGAGGCAAGCGTAGACGAAATAAAGGAGTTCGGTACGCTGATTGCTGAAAAAATTCGTACTGTTTACGAACCTGAATTGAGAGTTGCACTAAACAGTTTGTTGCCGTTTGTTGTTAAATGTGTTAAAATACGGAATGATGACGAAGAGTGGTACTTCGGTATTTACCGTGACTTAATTCAAACCTATATTGAGCAACAAATGACGCCTGTTGCACCTCCAGTATTTGTCCGGTTTGTTGAGGTTTTTAACGAGCACTGCCTAGTCATGGTCGACGTCATTGAAACCGTACTAGTGGATTGCTGCGTACAGAAGCGCGATAAACGTGTTCAGCTAATGGGCCTTCTAGTGGCGGCGTTAAAACTCTGTAATCCAGCAAACATTGAAAAAAAACGTCTGAAGAAATCGATGAAGAAGCTGGCAGCTGCGATTAGTGGACTATTAGAACGCAGAGAAGAACTGGCATTTACAACTAATTTGTACGTCGAGTTCCTCGACCTTATGCGGCTCATTAGCAAAAAATGCCAAGAGGCAGAACTTGAAGATCCCATGCCTTCCCATAGTTCCCTTCTTAGGGCTATGTTCAAGGATCTGTCTAATAAAAACATGCCTTCAAAGGTAAAGCGACGATTGAATGGAGTATACCGGCAATTCTTTCCTGGGGAGCATTTTCAATTGAACAAGAAACAAGGCAAAAAGACTAAGAAAGAGGCAGACAAGGCAGGCAATGACAATGATCAATGCATCTCCGCAACAAAGAAGCGCAAAATCAATGGCCATAGTTATACGAACAACGGTCGTGATGACGTAAATGGTGAAGAACCAGGAGAAGAAGAGGAAGGTGGGCTAGATATGGAGCAGGAAGAAGAGGAGGAAGTTGAGCAAACTGAAGAAATGGAAGAGTGATTCAAGAATCGCCATCTGAAAAATGTAAAGATCAAAATTTCAGCTAAACTTTCAACTTAGGCTGTATTGGAAAACTTTACACTATTTTTTGAAGAATAGTGATATTTTTGCATTCTCAAACCTGTGGTTGAGTCCCTTATGACGACAATACGAAATGAAAAAAAACGTTATCTTTTATTTTGTTAAAAAAAAAAGTTTTGTTAACATATAACTGCATGATCATAGTAAAAATTTACTCGAAGCCTGGATATCGACAAACTTTTCGTGCTTGTACGACATTATTGAATATCTCATACTGATGAAACAAATGTATGAAATTATATATATATATATATATATATATATATATATATATATTAGCACTAATAAATAACGTAATTCTAATCTGGGAAACAGCCTTATGAAGGCAAAGGTTTTCTGAATTGAAATGGTGCTAATATAATGTGCGATCTTGGTGAGCCTGAATTCTTCTATGCATCATTAAGCATGGACAAAACAGGAGCAGGGTTATTTTGTCATTATTTAGACAGCAGTGAATCATTTAAGCCATTCTGAAAACACGCTTATTGGACGAACTTCTAAAGTGGTCAACTATGAAAGAGGGCCTGGCCTATTACAGCTTTCTGTTGATGTGTGAATGAGTTTTCCGCCTTCATTTAATGCAAAATGAATGATTTGTTAATGCCGCAGAAACTGCCTCGTCTTAGATATGCATAAATTTATCAAACTGGATGTACATATAAAATGTTGTATCGTATTTGATTTTATGGTTGTTGTCATTGTACAAATTTAGGAGTCTTAGCATATTAACAAAGTCTAATAAATAAATTAATAAAAAGTATATAGTCATAAATGTGCTTCTTAAGTAGACGTTGAGGTATTACATACATATACATCTCTGATGTGGAAAACAGCCTTATATGTACAAATACGCCGGCAGAGTTGCTAAAGAAAATTTTTCAAGAGTCTTCAAGGGTCAATGTATTGTGATTATTTAAAACTAAATTACTATCATTAAGGGAGTTTCAGAGGTTGAAGTAAATGATAATTTGATGGTGCAAGATTCGGGCCATACGGCAAAGGCATAAAAACTATCCATCTAAGTTCTCTCAATTTTGGCTGGTTAGCTTGTCATGGTAAAATACGAAGCTTTTCTTCGAAACTTGTTTTTTTTACTGTTTTCTTAAGCAATTTTTTTTAATGGTTTATTGTAATATCGTTTGTCGTTGACAGTTGTGGTCCGAATCAATCGTCCTACCAGGCGGCAGTAGCTTATAGTGTAAAATTCTTCTCCAATCACATAACATTACCTCCTTTGGCGTCAGTGTAGGCTCTCCTGTGGATTACGGAGTGCATCTTTTTAATTTGTTTATTTGCACATTATTGTCATATGCGACGCGTTTTATCAATTGTGATCTTTAGGAATGACCCCACTTTGTTACGTTTCTGTGATATTCCACAGATAGAGATGCGATCGAGTAAATTTTTTGCGTCAATTCGTGCGGCATCGAAATATTGAGCTTTTTTTATAAGTAGCATTCTACAAATGGTTTTAAACCATTTGGTGGCGGGTGTTTAGTCTTTTGACAATGTCATGTGCACTCATGCATTGGCCTTGTTCAGCTTTCGCAATAGTTTCATCAACTTTTTCTATAATTCGTCGACTATGATGAAAACTGCTTCTTATAAGAAAGTTTCAAAACGAAAAGGACGGAACCATCTTTGAAACGTGTCCTCTTATAAACGCCACAATTTTTCTATGAGCCGAGGTAGCATCTGCATCTTTATTGTAGTAGCTTTCAGCAGTTTCACTCATCTTCAGTCGCTCTATTTTAGGCTTAAATAAAGGCTTTCTAATAACTCCGTACATTTACTCCAGCATCCAAATGGCACCAGCGCCAATCAGACCCATATTACCTGGGATTTTAAAGCCATCTTTTTAGAAAGATGGTTAACACTTTTTCGACAGCACAATATTTTATTCATTTAAATCATTTACTAAAATATCGTGCTTTGGTAAGTTAGATAGGGTTTCCAAAGATCTTTATGAAGATTCGACTAAACGTTACGGCGCATGCTATGCGCTGCAAATGTTTTACATAATAAATATAATTAAGGTAGTTACATTTTTTTATCCGTCAGCTGAACATACAGATGAAGGGCAGCTAATCAGATTACATGTTTAGTTACTAGGTTTTTTCGTGAACACGCCGTTATGTCACAGAGTTACATGTACCGCTTTTCACTATGCATAGTCCTAAAAGCTATTTGGTATTATACGCTATGCATCCCATGTAGACACTGGAAAAACTGGTAATATGTGTTTTTATATTTATCATTTATTTGGGATGAAATCATGTTGCAGGCACCAGCGGTTCAGGCGAATTTCGTCGGCTTCCATTCGACCACTGCGCTCTTTCATTACAACCGTTTGAAAATCCGATGTGTACAAGCGAAGGTGTAGTTTATGACCTCGAAAATATTGCACCATTTATTAAAAAGTTTGGAATCGATCCCACCTCGGGAAAGGTAAGCTTGTATTTTGCTAGTCCAGCGTATAATAAAAGTTCGACATTCTAGTGCACATCTAGCATGAGTGAAAGGAGAAATGGGAAAAAGGCTTTAGGCTTGTTTGAGAATAATTATAAAAACCTGAATATATATATTTCTTATAAACATGTATTCATAGCACAGGTTTGCTCACTGTGTATTAAGTCAAAAGCCATTATAGTAGAGTTTAAGCATATATTGGTTGTAATTTCCCTTATAAAAAATGCGACTAGAAAAGGCAACATTAGGTAGTAATTAGAGAGGATCTGAAAGCGGTAAAAACTATATAAGCGCCCTTGTTCTGATACGCGGAGTGCCTCAAAATAGTTTTATTGTTAACATTTGAGAGTACCAAATATTTAAGTTGGATAATTATATAATTATAATAATAAAGAGAAAGCTTATGTTACAAAATCCAATATGACTTATCTAATCGTGTACACAATATATATA
>NW_019213629.1:435935-493772 GCF_002532875.2 Varroa jacobsoni
TATATATATATATATATTATTCGGTTGTCATCTGTTGCATAAGATCTGTAATGGGTTTACTTTTGCCTGCTATACAAGCTTGACTTTAAGTAGGGTAAGTGACCTTAGCTAATCAAGCTTTCCGGTGCAGCGCCGTAATGAACGCGCTCAATTTTTTTTTTTACATTAACTAAGTTTTTTTGCAGAAACTTGAAGCAAAATCCCTGATTACCCTACACTTCAAAAAAAATGCTGATGGAATGTACCACTGTCCAGTATTGTTCAAAGTTTTCAATGAAAATTCACATATCGTTGCATTAAAGACGACTGGAAACGTGTATTCGTATGAAGCTGTCGAGCAGCTCAACTTCAAAGCGAAAAATTTCAAGGCAAGTTTACTTAATCATAAAAAGTTGTTAATATGAAGGGTAATACCAGTAGGATTTTAAAAATGTTCGAATGAAGTATCCCTGACACCTTTTTCTTGCTTTACTGACATGTTTAATTATCTAGAGTCAAAAAAAGGTGCATGTTTTCCCTATCCTACAAGATACGACCGATCTGCTAAAGAAAGTACAAAAAGTATTTTCACACATCGGCAGACTACGTGGTATTACAATATTACCGGTTGTGCCCATTTTGGCCTACAAAGTTAAGTCTTGAATGTGCGTATGCATTATTTTAGGATATATGTGTACATTTAGATATAAACCAAACTGACCTTAATTTCGCCCAAAGAGGCCGCTAACTCTGATGTCATTATGCAATTGCTTGACATTTTTACAAGTATACCGATTCGCATGATAAACTGTACTGTGTAACTTAGCTTACGATATAAAGCAAAAAATTCTGGCAACCCTATTTGTTTCCACAACATAAAAATTAAAGTAGCACGTGTTAGCATAAGTTGCCTTACCATCACGTTGTTGGTTTAAATAGTTTTTTGCTAATTGTGTTTAAAGGATCTTCTCGATGACTCACCCTTTACACGTGCTGATGTCATTCATCTTCAAGATCCACAGAATCTTGAAAAATTCAATTTGTCAGCGTTTTACCACCTAAAGGTAGTCCTTATTTATACATAGTTTTCGTTTAATTGTTACTTGGTATAATACTGGTGTAAAGTCCCCTGTTTTTTTATAGATCGTTATTAGAATCATTAAAATAATAAATTTGCATGAATAGAGAGCTCGTCCGAGTTAATCTCAACTGAGTGATAATATAGCGAATATAGCTTATATACTCGATGTCGAGTCAGAAATGAGAAGTTTTGTGAGAATTGCTCCGATCATTAACTACATATCTGTAGAAGAATCTATTGAGGTGACTTATTTAATATGCTTAAATAATATAACGAAGTAATAAATAATGCGTGATTTTACTCTGTATTAACTTATAGAACAATCTTCGTCTTGAAGATGAATCTGCGAAAAAGGATCCACGTGCGAATCTTAAACATATCAACAATGAGACTCGAGATATTCTCGATACCCTCGACAAGGAGCACAAGGTACAAAAAAATACTTATACCCAACAAAGCTATTGTTAGAGTTCGCAAGAAGTATAGTATCAGCATAGTACATATTTTTCTAGATGTAAAACAAAGATGTTGTAAAAGCCTTTTTTAGATAGCAAGCATCACAAAAATGGGCAGCAATACCTGTGTGTGCATATATGTTGTATAGTTATTTTGTTACTATTAGATTAATTTCGAAAGTTTTTAGGAAAAGCTAATTTTCGGTTTATAAAATTTTAGCCTCCGGCAGCGAAAGTCGAATCCGGATCCGAAAAGCCTGCAAGGGACCGATTCAATGCCGCTCATTTTTCTACAGGTGCTGCAGCAGCCAGTTTTACCTCAACGGCCGTAGATCCATCCACAAGAGTCGAGGCAGGTAAGCCATCACGTGGCAGATGAATTGTGCTAACAAAGCGCGTGCAGAACAACAGAAATACTCAAAAAAGTTGGATATGAAAAAAAATTTCATGGCGCGTGTTATTTTCATTACTGCAAATGTTTAGCTTGTGAATATATGAAGAATCGTGAAGCGAATTCATTCAATACATTCACTCAGTACATATATAGGCACCCTAAAAAACAGATGTACGTTTTTATTGTTCAGCTATATTGGAGGACGACGTCGTCCGATATTCTATGGTCAAGAAGAAAGGCTATGTTCAATTGACAACAAACCATGGCAACCTTAACCTTGAGTTGCTCTGTGATATCGTTCCCAAGACCTGCGAAAACTTCATCAAGCTTTGCGAAAGGGAGTACTATGATGGATCTATATTTCATAGATCTATTCGAAATTTTATCGTAAGTATTGTCATGAGGTATAGTGGATATCTCATTTCTTTAATTTATAGCATAAATTATTTTTAGTACCATTTAGAAGCCTTTGAATTCCAGTAAAGCGGAACATGCGGCGTTGCGGAAAGTAGGTCTTCATTATGTGTAACCTTTTTAGCTTCTTAAAAATACATACAAAAAAAAGATACAAACGCAGTTTCGACTGGACAACGACCTGTATAATTGAGCTTCCGCAAGATTAAATACTTCCACAAATAAGATGCAACTTTTTTTGAAGTAACTAACCACATAAAAGAATTGCGAAAACATTGACCTACACAGATTTATTTTTAAACACAATGTGCTAATTATGAGATTTAAACCTGGCCTGTTTTTAGCTTCAAGGCGGAGACCCGACAGGAACAGGTCGAGGTGGCGAATCAGCCTGGGGCGAACCATTTTCGGACGAATTCAAATCGCATCTAGTTCACCAAGGCAGGGGTGTTCTTAGTATGGCCAACTCCGGACCAAACACAAACAAGTCTCAATTGTGAGTTTTCCTTTGCTGCTTATTTCAAACTCTTAATCATTCTACGCATTGGTTCAGGTTGTTGCTGATTATTTCTTATACCGAGAACGCATGACATATCAGTGCTTTCATTCAGGTGTCCCGCAGCATACCTATTTAGAGCTGACTATATTTTGTAGTCAAGCAGTCAGTCCCTATATCAGTTAACATCGTATAACTTCCAAGTAATCTGTAGATATATATTGAACAATACTAAATTTGTTCAGCACAAAAAAGGATAAAGAGAAATATTTTAGTTCTGATGCTGTATACTATAAGCAACCTGCTTATACCAGTTTTCAATTTTTCACTTAAAGAAATTCTCTGTATATTTTTAACAGTATATTACTAACCTAATCATTTAATCTGTCTATGAGACTAGCTTAATGGAAGTGGATAATAAAAGTAGTACCTAAATTAACATTTAGTTTGAAAAAACAAGGTAGTAAAATGAAAAAAACCTTTATAAAGCAATATAGAGACTGAGTTTATGAACATTATATTTTGATATTTGCTCTTCTTTTGTGACGAAAGTTTTAAATTAAATCGAAAAACATAACTTCAACGTAACATTTTCCTTAAAATACTTTTCAGCTTCATTACATACCGGTCATGTAGACATCTCGACAATAAGCATACCGTATTCGGGAAGGTAATGTCTTCATATTATAACTTCGAGTGAATTATCGATTTCTATTAAACATGAAATATCTGCTTGGTGCGTACACGAAACTGCTCAGTTAATACGTTTTGTATAACGTGACCAACTTTTATGTTATCAATTTCTACTTTTTAACGATTTAAAATATCATATTTTTTACATTCACAATCCGTTAGTGCTATTATTCATACAAAAAAGCAAGACGAAATTCTAGAGATTAGACAAATAGCTACGTAAATTCTAGATACCATGTTTCTCAGTCTACAAGTGAATCGTTTAGATTTTCGTTAATATATTTATTGGCCGTTACGAGCGAATATGACATACTTTGAAATTGAATTACTTTTGAATTAGTTAAGCTAGAACGATTTTTTAATGTGTTAGGACTTCTACATGCCCCTATATTTAAGATTCGCATTCCGATATATAACATCTCTATCTATGGCTTTCTTAAAGTAATTCGATAGTGAAATATGCTTGTTTACCAATAACCTTTTTCTAAGCATGTCTCGTGATCACACGAATTTGGATCGGGAAAACCGGCAGGTTAAGCCAACGCAGGGTACTACTTTGTTCAATTCAGAAAGTCGTTGAGGTGCAGAGTGAAGTCTGACGTTATTATGAAGTAACCACACTGCGTGCCTTCGATTGCCATGTCTACGATTTATGAGTCCCTTGAAGAACGCAAAACAGCGAGCTGCATTAATTGTTTCATTTTTAGCGAGCATCTCATACAAGCAGGTGTCTCTGGCGTTCACTGTAGGTGCTACCATCACCTTGGTCCGAATCTATTGGACACTGCTAGCGGACTTGATTTTTTTTCTAGACCGACGCCATTCTGTCGCCTAGTCTCTCTTCAACTGGGTATTTATCGACAATACCTCGTCAACAGCGACCATGTGTTTCGGGCGAATTTTTCGTTGATTAAAGTTTTGAAAATTGCACGTGGAATTCATTACATGTATTCCAACTAGCCCGGAGTCAATTCAGGATATACTCATTTTTATTCAGTTTCCGTATTTCCAGTATTTATATAATTCTATGAGACGTATGAAACGCTAACTTTGCCTGACAAAGTCCTCAGACCCTAAGCTCTGCTTTCGTGAAAAGCCTCTTCGATTGCGACACTGCGTGCTTATTTTTGTGGCCCCGGCATCTAGTCAGCTTTTGCTTGGCCTTCAAGACTCCCGTCCTTTTTGCTCGATACGTTTGTACCGTATATATATATACACTGTGGGTTCGCTTAAAACTTCCTTGCGTAATATATTCGCCAATCTTCGATGAATTTCTGAAGCTCTGTGGCTTTCGATTAACAAGATCTTAACCAATAGAGGCTGATTTTCGAGATTAAAATATATTTTTCCTTCTAAATTCATTTCTTCTAAAGTAAACTCAAGCGGTTTTAACTCACAATTTACTGGAAGACGAGAAGTCACATTAGCAGTAATGTTTCGCCTGCTAGCGGCGTGTAGTTTAAAAGTTATTTAATTTCTTAGCTAGCCGAATTCGTTTGCAACAGCCTAATAATACATGATACTAGTTTTTTATTTTTTTTTAGGTGGTTGGCGGGTTGCCAACGCTGCAAACGATTGAGGAGATCGAAACTGACAATAAAGATCGTCCGATTGAAGAAGTTCGCCTAATTAAGGCAACAGTATTTGTAAATCCGTTTCAAGAAGCTGATGATGAAGTTGGTAACATTTTATGCTTATCTTACGATATTATGGTTAAATCAGTGGCATAAAAAGGTTGCTTTCTAGTTATAAAGGAAAACACTATTTTGAGTCCTTTCATATCCAATATATAGTTTAAAAAGCAGGCAAACTACAATTCATTGTCCCGGTTAAGCTAAACTACATTGGAAATATTAGTAATATTGCTAGGTAAATATTGTTGCAATAGTGTTAGAAGCTGGTGCGATTAGTGGATATTTCAGCACTGAGTTCTGTTGAAACTTAACTGTATTTCAGCACTGAGTTCCGTTAAAAACTGTTTTAACTTTTAGCTGGCGGTGTTTGGGATTCATTTTTTTAAGATTCATTTTATCTCAGCCAGCGATTTTGTCAAACTGATTTGACTTTTGTGTGTTCTGCATTGTTGCTGAAAATAAGCTTGCGAAAAAACGTGATGAGGAAAAAGCAATTCAAGAAGGTGAAGAGCTGAAGGAACGTCGTCGAGAAAACAGCAAAGTTAAATTAAAAACTTTTTCGACTGGTGTTGGAAAGTATATAAATCCGGAACTCAAGTAAGTTGCGTTCAATGCCTCTGTTCTCAATCGAGTGCGCTATTTTGATATTAAAAAGTATATAGCTGTTGCTCAGCATTAGGCCGCTAAAAAACCTGGAGAATAGGTCTGTTATATTTATCTTTCTTCCTTGGAACAGTTCGTATGCTTGAGTATTATAAAAGCTTTGCGTATAATTCACCCGAAGTATAAGTATCTAAATTTATGTTCCATACATGAGGTGTGTTATATTTCTTTAGAACAACAAAGCTTCACTCTAATAATACATTTTCGGTAATTTTTAGAAAAAAAACCTTCGCAAAGGCATTACAAGAGCCGATCCCTTCAGTCAAGAAACAAAAGACATCCGGTAACTTTGGAAGTTTTTCGGATTGGTGAGGAATTAATCAGAAGAAAAGCACCAAATAGTATAACAATGGCGCTTTTGTATTTTTTTTTTGGTGTTATAGGCTTTAACAAGTAATCGAACGTAGTTCTCAGAAGCTCGTGTGTGGTTTCAAAATTATTATATATTAATCACAATATTTACCCCAGATAGTTGAGAAAAGAATTGGTAAAGAGAAAGCAGGCTACCGATTTAATTGAGTATTAAAATTTAGGATAAACGCTCGATAGTTCTTCTAGATGAAAAACAAAAAAATGTGTTTATTATTTCTATATAAAAATGTGCATACGAATATATTAAAATTATTATAAAGTTATATACAGGAGTGATAAGAACTGTAAATAAGTTAAATTAATGTACGTTAATAAATCGAAATGCGTGCTGCGACTAAAATATGTGGTTACTTTAATAAATTAAATTAGTATTGGTTAATTTTCATCAAAAATGAACAGCATGAACAGGTCTTGAAACAATCTTAGCTAAAAATCGGGATATTTTGGAACATACAACTTAAAAACAGTAACAAAAGTGTAACGATCGTTACGGGATCACAAGGCAATACGGTTACGGATTCACGATATTGTTATTTCATATATGATGAATACACACGTTACCTTAAAAACATTCGCTTTCCCTTTGTGCTCACGAAACTTTGCATTGTTTTTTTTTTGAAATGTTGTTTTTCTTTATGCTACTGCTTCACGACGAGACTGACCATGAGTTGAACTGCTTAAAAGCATGAGTTTTGGAAAATTCGATACCAAATTGAGTCTCAGTGATACTTGGGGTCTTTTTCGCCAAGCAACGAAAATGGCCATCATTTTTTTTGGTGATGTCCCCCTCCTGGTAGTGGTAACGTAAATTTTCGATAATTAGGATGTAATTACCTAACCTAAATGCATGCTCTTTGCGCAGGTTCATTCGGAAGTACCTAGTAAAACCAAGAAAAAGGCCAACGTAATCTAACCTGGTGAAATAATTAACTATTTGTCATAGGTAATTGACGACGACGCAGTTATCATATAATTGGGTCTATCAATGATAAGGATTGCTCATGCATTTAGATTTTCTTAACAAAGATAATTCAGTTAGCCTTTTCTGTTCTAGAGGCAAAGACTTCAGTAGAATACGGAAACATTCACATCGAATTTACAACTCGGATTTTTACTACAGTACATGTCGTTTTGTACTGATATCGATATGATAGTAGAGTATGGTTGCCATCGGAACTAATGAGACATTACAATAAAAAAATCTTATAAAAGGTCGATAACGAATACTCACTAAACACTTACACATTTTTTTGTATATATATATGTATAAGATACATAAATGTATCTTACCGTTGTTCGGTATGTAAGATGTGCGAAACCTATGTGAAAATGGTGGCCAGCCACTTTTCCCGCCTATCACCTTACCTTTTGGCAGCTATTTCATCAGTCTGTTCTGATATGATCGAATTTGATTCGCGTTACAGATAGTTTAACTTTTCAACTGACACTTATTAGGCATTCACTCATAGAAATACTCGAAGACAGTTCATTTCATCGTTACAGGAGGTTTTTGCTGTTTTCACTCAAAAATAAGAGTACGTACTACATTTGCGTTCAGTTCATCGAAGCCTTGGATTGGCGTCAAGAAAAAACCTCTTCACAAAAAAACACCGGGTTCAGTTGTCATTCTTGATGATTTTTGATCTGAAAACTGAAATTTATACATATGTTCACTTCGTCGAGAATTTTCGATTAGTGCCAAAAACAACCCCACTCTACATTGGCAAAAAAGTTTAATTTCAGTCCCGTGCGCTTTAAGCTACCATCGCTGAAAAAACCGTTCAAAATTCCTTCCAGAGGAGTTTTTGCTTAACAGTCACATGCGGAACACGGATGTCACATTCGATTTCTTACTCTAAAAACGCCGGAGTACTCATTTTAGACGTTAGAAGCATGCAATGCCATTTTATGTAACAACTGATAGTAAATAATTTCCGTTTCCACATAAAATGTCATGCTGAGGGTTCAGCCTTCAAACGGCATAGTTCAATAGAAAACTGGCATTGGACTATAAAAACGTGTATAGAGTACTTCGATTCAGCTCATCGAGGGCTTTCAACTAAGAGTAAGAACAATTCCCACCTTTACAAACCTTTATGTAAATAGTCGGTTGCTCTTTTGTTAAAAGAAAAAAAATTGCCACTCATCGAAATATTGTCTATCTTAGCTTTTACAAGGCCCTTGCAAAGCAAGGAACTAATTGCATTATGTCCCCCATGAGCGAGAAAAATTGCTTGCTCCGAGAAAAATATCTCAACGCCTAAGAAAATTATCTGAGGTAGTTTAGATTTTATTAATCGTGAATTATTTAAACAAAAAATCTCCAGTTCACCGCTAAATTGATAAAAGTAAAAAATCGAAAATTTACCTTGTAAATTTAATTTTGCACCCATATCATTTTATAAATTCACAACAGTTGCCGCGCGAATAACGAAAAATGTTTAAAAAAATCATTAAAATTACGTCCTATAAAAAAAATCCCTTAGGAAAAAATATTCATTCGATCGGCTTGATCTTTGGTGCAGATTTTTTCAAAATTAGACTTTTGATTGAATCCGAAAAATAAACAGCCAAGCACAGAGTTTTAGTAGTATTGATAGATCTATTAACTGTGTTTTACATCCAGCGCCGAACAGTTTTCTCTTAGGTTTTAGCTTCGCTTTTGGTTTCCTTAATTAATGTATGTTTATATAGTAGTACATATTAATCCGTGTCGATCGGTTACATATCGTTTACCTGTTTGCAAACTCTCAGGCGTTTTTCGACCATTACACAATTACTTCAGCACCTCGGAACTCAACCTATAATCAACTGACTCAGCTTTACCTGGCTCAGTAAATGGTTTTACCTGTTTATAGTAGATCCCCGCGAAATAATTTCGCTGTGATCTTCAACTTTGGGTTGGAACCAAACATCTCGACACAAAATTATTCCATATCGTAACTTCTCATTTTCTCCGTTCTTAGTTGTAGCTCAAAACATTTCACTCAACCACAATTTATGGGAAAATCAAAAACTGGATTCTATATATGTTTTTTATGCGCTTGCAAAAGCATCCACTAGGCATAAATACTGTTATTGTTGTCCATCACATCATTCTCTGAAAAGAGTTTTCCAGCGAAGGAGTTCAAACGTTATCCGTCTTTGTAGTATCTGTTATTGTTAAAAATTTTATACTTATGAATAATCAGTAAGAAGTAGCGATTTTAGTCAGCCACTCTTGAAATCTTCAAAGGACGATACATCTGCAAATAGTCCCTGAAACCTCAGATTTCGAATTTTGGATTTCATTTAGCAATCTAAATTGCTGGAGCGGCTTCCTTATTAAACGACATTTTACGAAGCGCTGCGGTTAGAGATGTCATTTGCGAATATAGGTTCTCCATTACAGAACATACCTGGAAGAGATCCACATGTAAATAAGAAGTCACGAACAGCGCTGAATGCAAGATGTATTCTCAATATTATATTTATATGCTACGGCGATTATGAGCATTTGCTGACTGATTACCTTCATGGGCGAATCAAGAATGATGACGGTGTTCGTGAACGCGTCGTAGGAGAGATCGAATGGACGGTAGATATGCGTACGTACCCATTCCCTGAGAACAACATAGAGTATCGAATTTACAATTAAATTATCTGCAATAATTAGCTATTTAGGAAATCGAATAATTGTACGTTCATGTACTCACGAGGTCTTAGCTCGGGTTCAGGAACGTCAAAATATTAAAAATATAAACATTTCACTTAATATAATCAAATTTGGTTTGAATTTGTCTTATTATTCATTATACTTGATAAGGATAACTACGAGAAAGGTTCTTCGTGCGTGAGTGCACGACTAAGTAGTGCATTACCTAGTCGTGCACTTTCACCGGAGTTCTCGATATGTATGAAGTAAAACATACCGGAATTTACTTTGTACGTCGCGGAAACTCTCGGCGAGAAAATAAGTATCTTGGTACTCTTGATCTTGATATTTCTGAAGTGAAGTTGTCTGTGGATCGAACGGTAGGACTGTTGGCCGTGAGGACAATGCATGCTGAATTTCTCCGATCGACGATAGCAAACCTGCTCCGTATGCACGTACCTTATCCCCTTCTTTGCAGAGTCCAAACTCCACCGTGAACCAGTATAACTAATACAAATACCAACCATTTGTTAGCATATCAACGGACCATACGAAACTACAGAACAGCGCAATTCTTCCTCTAATATTCTCCGATTTAAAGAATAACATCAACATCTCACTTGCATCAAACTGTCAATATTGGTTGAAGTTAACTGATATTACTTGACCAAGTTTAGATATTGAATGCATTGGATCACTAACTGTTGCAAGTTTTTCTATGTCCTCGTCGCTTACTCCAAGAGACGCCAGACCGATTTCCTGGGAGAACTGAGCGAATTGCGGGTCCGCAAACATCGGAATGTGGCCTATCAGTTCATGGATGCAGTCCGGTTCTGGCGAATGATCTGGGCTTGACGGATGTCGTGTATACTGAGTACACTGCGCGGAGGAATATGAAAAGCGACACAAAAATATAACATGGTAGGATATGCACGCAAACTTGCACCACCCTTTGTCGTAGAAACTGTTTCTCAGACTTGAAATCCTATTCGTTAAGCACGAGTAAAGTTTTGATTCGTAATTAACGACTAGCAACGCTGATTATGACAAAATATAAATTCAATTATTATAACAGCAAAACATTGCCCTGATACACGTGGCCAGTAATAATATAAAGTACAAACTTTCCTATATTATTATATTAGAGTTTTGCTCATTCAAATTGTAATTTACCCTTTGTTTCAATAGCTGTTTATGCAATGATCTGGTACGATTGTTTACACGGTGACTAACACATTTTTTTTGCCGTAGATGTCCTAACAGGTTTCGTATCCACTACTTACTCGCAGTTAGTATTTTAGTAGCTACATTTCTAGAGACATCAGCAATGCAACCTTTTTCAAAGGATCATTTTCTATCGTACCTGAAAAACGCGGAATGCGAGCGAAGCGAGGAAATCTCTTGCCGTCAATAGGCCAGATGCGGGACGAAGTCGAAAACCGCTTCGTTCTAGAAGTAAAGATGAAAGATGTGTAAATAAATGACGCGCTTCATATTAATTTGTAACTCTATATATCTATTGAATAGATAAACCAAAGAGGTCAAAGTAGACTTGCAGATGAAGTAGGCGGTCAGAAAAGGCATCTGTTCAGGACTTCACGATGTATGCAATAGGCAAATTACGGTGACTTATATCCCACTTCCTTGTTGATTTAATTTGCGTCAGCAAAGACTTGTTGAAAATTGCTTTAAACTACCTCAGAAGTTTTAAACATCTTACCTAAGATTTCTATGAATAGACTAATCTGTATGTTTACTTCACCGACGAATATAAAGTCGAGGCTATAAAGAAGTAACGCACCAAAATCAACGTTAGAATGTGACCTCAAGTAAGCAATGAAGCAATATATATAAATAACTGAATGGAACTATTCATCTTCAGAGTGAATGTCATTAGGTAGCCAAAGTAGTGCTATTACCTGTCTTACCACCGAAATAATAAAGCTTAAAGAAAATGTTTGAAGAAACTTGATTTACTTTTAAGAAAGTCAGACACCGTCTGAAGCTGTGGGATGGCATGTACGCCGTAGCCAAGTTCCTTTTCAAGGAGACGGATACCACTGTTGAACTCTGCGCACGCATGAGTCGGAGCCAGCCTTTTCACCTCACGGTAGACGAAGGCCCTTTGATCATGGCCAACAAGAGAAACACGGTTACAACTCAGCTATGCATGCAACGCTCTAGTGACTAAACGTATAAACTTGTCTAACTATTATTTATTATTAATTACTCGATCATAAAATTGTATAAATTGTAGCAAATACATGAAATAATTAATACTTGGGAGTGAAATATGAGCAAAGTGTGGCAGCGTTTAAAAAAGATGTTTTTAAATCTAAACTTGGTTTTATGTTCTTACCAGGTCTTTATTTCGTCGTCAGTGTATTCAGCATTAGGAATGAGCTGTCCCCTAAAGATGCAAAATATTGAAATTAGGTTTATCTTCTATTGTGTGGTTAGCAGCTAAGCATTTGTGTAAGTTTCTTTATGGTCTTGTATGTTTATGGAGAAGGCGCCACGTCACGCTTACGTCTAAGTAGGTGCGTAACTGATTGCACTGCGTTCTTAAAAAACGGCTTAAAGGAGTACGTTTCAATTGAGAAACGAAGCCGGAGAAACCCTGATTAATATTCGTATTTATTAATCATTAATGGGCTTAACAAACGTATCCGCTGAAGTATCCGCGTATGTACCAATATATAACGGACTAAGAAACTCACAAGCTGAAGTTCAGATGCGATAATTCAGGCATGAGTGATAATTATTTCTACCTGTTTATGTGCTGTGCAAAAGCTATCGTTAAAATAGTCTGCAAAGAAAATTTCAGCGATTTTCAGATAACGGTAGAATGAGACTTTGAGATACTGTTATACGCAAATCGCAATGGCTGGCGGAGTAATATTCGCAAATTATATTTTATATGAATTACAGAAATTATATTTAGTGAGCAATGGAAGATAGAACACTGTTCAAGCGGTACCTAAAGAATTGATTTAAATAATCTCTTCCGCAGCATCAGCATCGACGAAATACGGTTATTGTAATTTAGTACAACATGTTGACTTATGACTCAAAAAGGTGCATGACATAATTGAGGACATGACTTACGCTTTTCATCTAACCGATACACTATCAGTAATCTGGGTGAGTAAAAGTTGTTTCATCCTTTATGGATCTATCCCTATGGATCTTCTTGTGGATCACGAACTTCGTTTGATCTGTCAGAAATATCATTAGGTTTGGTCCAACTCGAACGGAGCATGACAGTCAAGGATGTCTAAATGTACGTAGGTACTAAGACATCCTTTATACAATTTAACCCGAATGGTATTTTGGTTCGGGTAGACCCATAAAAGAGGAACATTGTTTGCTCATGGAAGTGTCCGAAGAGTGGACAATTGTTAGCAAGCCTTAGAAGATACCGTACTCTTTCTACGAGAAAGACTACCTTTCTCAGTCGATTAGACATAAAATAGATTTGAATGGATTCCTGTTCTTACTCTTTGTAGTCGAACGCGATCTCCGCAATACGTTTCCGTCTTGCTCGATATGCTGTGTCGTTATAGCCCTAAAAATAGGAAAAGAAACGGCGCTATCGTTGATATATATCATACACACATCCCTTGCATGGAAGGTCGTGTCACACAAATTGCCCCTCAAGCATGCGTTTCCCATATAGAAAGGAAGGCCCGCAAAGGTATTTATTTTTTTTTTGCTAAATCATCTGTGCAATAAGTGCAAATAAGAGAAGGTGAGGCTTAATGGAGCGAAGTTAGCATTATCATAACAACAGGCGCCATAGTAAAGAAAAAAGTTATACCGATTTATTTTTCCGTCTGTGCTATTAAGGTAATCAAAAATAGGCCCAGTGCAATTTATCTATTTTCAGGAAAATATGAGTTGAAGACAGCGTGGTAAGGTTATACTGACTGCTAGAAGTTTCGTGCGAGCCAGTAAACCATTTGGCAATGGTAAAGAGAAAACGCTTTTTTTTAGGAATAGCTGTGATTATGGCTAGCGAAACGCGTACCTATAAATCATTTACCGCTAAGGCAGGTAGGTTAAAGGTTTTGATTTGTCTGTTATAGGTGTTGTGTCAAACTAGGTTTTGAATGGTCGCAATAGTGGACCATCCAGGAGTTGCATTATGTTCGAGCGGAAAAGAGGAATAGTAGCAATAACGTGTGCACCCCGCTTCAAAGTCAATCGAATTGGGTTGAAGCCTGTATTACTATAGTCCCTATGCTGATTCTGGTATCAGTAGTTATACATGATAAATTCTTATGATCATTATTAACTGCAATGTTGAAAAGTGTTATTTTGCCAGAGCGATACGTTATGCCAATGAAATCACGTTTTTTGAAGAACAATCACGAGCAACACGTTGTTCACAACAACGAGCACAACACTACAATGTCTTAGTTTAAGCTAAGTTATACTCTCAAGCCAGCTATGTAGTTTTTTTTTTCTTAATTTCTTTGTGAAATCACCTTAAATGGCATTCGGTTTCATTTATATTCAGATTGTAATGGCCCATGGAAACCCACGTCATTCTAACGTAAGGATTGATTTTTAAAACGCTCAATTTCCTTTCAATTTGTCTTCGAAATTGTAGCTTTGAGCGACGCGAAGTCCACGAAGGTGGTTACTTGGCTTCTTTATCGTTCAACGAAAATTTGATGAAGCGCGAAAAATATCTTAGATGTCCCATGTGGTCAACATTTTCATAGAATCACAGTTTTATCCTCGCACCATTATGGTGAACAATGTATTGGCCACAAAGTAAATCGACATGAAAAAAAAAAAACATGAAATATTGAAATTTAGGACGCCACATTTGTATCGAGCAGGTAGGTATTCATGTAAATAAACAATACATTTAGAGAACTTCCTTTTGAATTTGTATATTTTTTAGAAATAGTTCTGTGTAACAAACTACTATCTTAAGCATATTTGCGGCGATAAGAAACATCATGGTTTTTGCACTATTTAAGCATGGACGATATCCTTGACGTCTTGTTCCGTGTTATAACCAATGTGCATTAGTCGGTAGATTCTTATAGTTGTCATGAGAGACATTTTACCAGGAACGAAATGTACTTTATTGATTTCCGCGCACTTACCGGGTGATCAGAGTCAAGATCAGGCTCGAACTTAGTGAGTACGTGTGTACAGAAGTCCAGATCGCTGATGTGCAGCGGGAACCAAATATCTAGACAATAACAGCATGCGAGACACCACATGAGATCAGTGCAATCGAGAAAGGTGGTCTGATACGATAGTGAGAATATAAAAATGCTAACATTTGAATAAGGTTGCAAAATATTCTGATGTTTGCTAACCACACATATCAGTATTAGTTGCACCGTATGTATATGGCTGGATGACCAAGCTGCAAGGTTACCGGCTGTGATGAACATTTGGTGAAAAGCGTGAAGGGTATTGCGTTCCCATTGAAATAAACTACTCGATGCCTCGGCGATGGATTGCGACCTCAACGATAACAGCGGCCGTCTACGCCTGGTTATGCAAAAGTCTATTCGCGTTTATTGCTAGATTTTTGCCAGGCGCAGCACAGTATTGGTTTGAACTGATTGTTGAAGAACAGAGGGAAGTAGGACGAGCTCAACGCCGTTTATGTGACCTTTTTCTACTGGAAGCGCTACCTGATACAACGAGATAATGTGCGCCCTTTAATTGAAATAGAAAAGACTTGTACGCATCCACCGAAAGGATACGATGTCGGAATTCGAGGCGCTTTAAAAAGATGTCAAAGAATGGCATCTATATGACACTTTCGTAAATCATCTCACTGCAGTTCAATTTCCGCGTCTTGTAGCCTTTGCCAAGCTTGCAAGCAAGTTATCGAGTGCAGCGATTTGTAACTGAAGCGAACCATTGGCAAGGTCGGCCGAACCTTACAATAAGTGTCCACTGTGGTGTGCAGGGCGCCCTTCATGCCAGACACTCCAGTGCTAACAGTATCCGAATTCAACGCGCGAGTATGAACCAGAAAGAAAGACTTGTTTTGGATCCAAAGCTTCTAACCGTTTTCGCCATGGAGTTCATTTATCTTAAGGTGGTCGGTATGAAGGGGGTGTAGTTTGGGCACCTTTGCCTAAGCAAGCTAACAGCTATTAAGCAAGTTATCGAGGGATATGCGCGCTACAGGCGTGACCTAGCAGACGACGAAAAAAGCCCGGTTTAAAAAAACAAGGCGCGCGCAACGTTAGGAATAAAGGGACGACCTTGTTACAGCAAACTCTGGGCGGCTGTTTATATATATATACGAACTGTCTCTGCTTATTAACGTGCACTCGTAGCTGTTAGCTAATTGATTAATGAAACGTATAATGCGCCAACGATTTCCATTTGACAAAAGTACAACTATTAAGGTTGAACGAAGCTTGTCTTTGCAATAGACAGAAGATAATCAATCGAAATAGCATATTCCATCTAAAACAATAACCTTGGCGCTCGCAAACAGTCTATCGTAGCATTGCAGTGACAATTCTTTCTTCGGGGGGCAAATATATTGGAATTACTGCAAATTCATACTGTCGCTTAAACTGTATTCCTAAGTGTGGTATTTTGAAATGTCTAATTCAGAAAGTCTACACCTACGTGACAATGAATAACTTTTTTGTAATGTAAAAAAAAATTTGCCTTTTCTGAATCAAAACTGAAAATCTGTTTATAATAGCAATCGCAATGTGCTGAAACTTAATTTGTTGTACTAACCATTCGCTTCAATTAAATAAAAAAATTATAAACTATAAAATTCCGGATGGAAAACTATAACATACCTCCGGCGACAGCGGTTGACATCTCCTTAATAAAGCGCAGATCTCCGAGTTCTTCAGAGGCAAGATACTTAATAAAAGTAAGCAGATTTTGCCGTGGCATGTTGTCCAAAGTGAGAAAAGCTTCGTGCAGGACTGGTCCGGAACCGCCATCACCTTGTCCTGGTTGGCGTGTTTCCAGGTGGCTCACCTTTCCTTGTTGCGCCTTATATAAACAAAAAGGTCAATTAGTACATCCTTTTTTCCTAAGTCGATATTGCGAAAATCTGTTGCATTATATATAAATAGTCATTGGCCAGTCAAATAATTTTTTTATATGTAAAAGCTGCCTCCCTCTGCGCTTTAACGATAGCACAAAGTGTCGCTAGAGGAGCATCTTTAAACTGCAGTGGCAGGAGGGACGTTTACTGAGACTAGTATTTTTATCAGTACACCCTTAGTCCCCGCCGCGATTCGGATCGGCATGCTCCGAACGAATTGTCGCAGCACCTCTGCTACACCCTGATCCTAAAGTCATACTTGGAGCATTGTGTTCTTGAGTTGCCAGACAGTCGTGATACGCTCCGCTGACTTGCCCATTGGTAAAAAGCCATACGTTTGCGATCAGAATCGTGTTAAGTGAACTATCAACGACAAATATCTTCGAGACACACTTTGCCATATGACAGTGATTTGTCATACGTGAACATGTAGTTTCCGTTCAGCCCCTATTCTTGTACCTTGGGCAGCATTTTTCCTCTAAATTACCCCCTGGCGCAGTTAAGAAATCGGGCTTTTCGTATGACGGCTAAAATGAGCCTGCCTGCTTGCGGGCGTTCTCGATTTTTGTTTCTTATTTTTTTTTTTGGTGACATCACATCCTTCACCTTTTTGGCTACATCGTCAACTGCACACTCCTATACGAGTACGCTGCTCTTCCGTGAGGCCTTTTCTTCATTTCATTCTAAGCTCATGTATAGTCCCAACAGCACGGCTATCATTAGAATTCGTTTCAAACTGCCATCGAATAGAGCAGAGTGACGACAACTTCTGCAATGCATCTTCCGTGAACGGAAAGAAGACCAAATCGGACACCTGACTTGTGTGGAATGATTTGAACATTCATACACATCTTAGTAAATGCCTTTCCTCTTACGGATATTCGAATGTGCTTCTCTAGCGACAGTGTCTTCATATGTGTCATAATTGTAACATAGGAAAACGACAGTTCTCACATAAAAAAATACATGTGTATATTTAGTTAGAGTTCGGATATAACAGATTCGTATAAAGATTCCCAGATGACCTTATTCAATGGGTTGGAATTGTCAAAAAAGTGTGTTCTAAAGTCACATAGCTTGTTTAGTGCTTGTTTTGACCTAGATGAGTGACATTTCTGCAAAAATGCTCGCAAACCACTTGATTTCCATACGTTTTCTGTCTCTGTTGTGCAGTCTGCTGCATTACCTAAATGTATGCTTGATAAATGCGTTTGACAAATGGTAAACTGCTCACTATTCAAGTGAACTTTGAGTACGAGTAATGAATTGAAGACAGCACCCTATTGATGTGTTTTTCGATGAGGGTCATCATCAGATTTGAGCAGGGTTGTACCCTTACTTTCATAAGTGTACTGTATTTTGTGATCTATCCGATATTGTTGAAATGGGTCAATGGCTAACTGTCATCCAGTCTAGACTCTTCATTCAAATCGAACCGAATTGATTTCGTACTACCAATTAGCCAGAAGGATGGCAGTTAAGTAAATGTGATCTTCATTAAGTTTTTCACTACTGTCAAGTTACGATATCCTCTCATGCGATGTGATCCACTCATAAAAACGTTTTGCCGACCCTATTATGTGATATATAGGTTTTGAGTATACAGCGATATATTTTCGATAAGTCGTATTGATACTGATGTAGAAAAAGCCAATCCTCAAACTGAGTAAAAATGGCGATTTTGTAGCCTGTTATTTTGTAATTTATTTCGCGACTCTTTTTGCTGATAGCAAACCACTCTTTGCTAATTGGATCATTATTATTATTTATCTAGACAATACGTTATTGTAGGAGGTGAACCTACCTCAATCATCTTTAGGACTTGGCCAAGGCTTTCGACACCCTTTTTCAGGGTGACAACCACATGTGTAGATCTGACTTCATTTTCACTTGCGTCTGAAAAAACAATTCTTTTAGTAATTATTTATAATTCGAGTTGGTATATTATCATATTATGAATATCGAAGGCATGGAAGATTTCAAATCGATGCGGTCATCCAACCTGAGGCACCTACGATGGAACACAGTATTACGAAATACTGCTGAAGAAGCCAACAGTGATTCTAGGGTGAACCGCGGAACTTGCTTGAGTAAACGTACAGTTTACTAATGTAAACTAAATGAAACCAACCCTTAATATGATTGTAATTTTATCACTATTAGAAGAAAAACCTATGTAAATATTCTAACAAATTTTCAGTCTTAAACAAAATGTATATGATGCAAACCACAGGAGGCTACAAAACTGGAAACACCAATTCACGATTTACGTTACGAGCAAGAACTATTTACGTTCGAAAGCTAAACACTTTAATATTCTATTCTGCATCATGTTTATTCGTCGAATTTGAAGTACGAATTAAAGTTTGTCGCACGATATATAATATATTTACTTGCCGTTATTAAGTTAAACTGGGTATCGAAATCTAATTGGCTACCGTTAGCATTGTTGATGAAGACTTCGTTAATGAGCTCAAGTCCAGGAGGTTGAACATGTTGTTTCCCGGTTTCGGATCGGGATTCAGTGATCGCAGCTGTAAGCTCACGCTTCTTCTGTGTCTCAAACTTTGCGTCGTCCACCAAAGAGCGACGCCTTGATGGATACCCTTGCTGAAATTATTATAGAAGAAGCTCAAAAGTAATGATTTTGTCCACCTATTTAAGTATGAAGTTTCTGTTATATATATATATATATATACATACATACATACATACATACATAAGAGCGATCTGAAAGCTACAAATGTGGCTAAGTATTTAATGTTTGGCTTTATCGGCGTGTAAGCCCTGTAACAGGTTAATAGATACATGGGACCCGAATCCAATGCTTGGAAGTAAACATGTAACCAATTCTTTATGTAGTATTAACAAGCCGATAATTTACAACTATTCCATACCCCTATACTGTAAAAAGCATTTGAGTCAAATTAGTTTGTTTGCCCTGAAGTGCTTACCTCTTTATCGTCTTAAATAGAGCATTAGCATGCTCCGTAAAAGTTGTAGTACATTTCAGCGCAGCATTGAGGGTTACCACAAGTGACAGTGCAGTCAGTACAAGGCCCGAAACATAAATATTCTTCGCAGATCACAAAAGCTAACGTAAAACTGAAGAAAATCACCCTCTTCATTGAGATAATTATATAATAATTTTCGTTTGTTAGAACCAAGAGCGTGCAGTAAACGAATTATGCAAGCTCGTTATGTTATAGAAGCTACTGTATGTACAACAGGGAAGTAAGGCTGCACAAGGAGAGGCGGCATGGCAATTGAAGAAAAGGCCTTCCCTCTAGTCCAGGACAATTTCTTTACCCGCACCACTAGTGTCTAGGAAGGTTTCAGCATGACTCAAAAGGCTCATACGTGGGTTGAAAGTCACGATACGTTAATGGAGTCTTTAGGCTCATCGCGTTAACGCGGAACAGGGAGAGAAAATAATCTGAACAATGGTCGGTGACAATGGCCTCTATCTTGGCGCGCAGGCTGACTTGACAACAATGTCATCGTTTCATAATCACTATAAATTAAGGGGTCGGTCTGAATAGCTGTCTGTCCTTATTATAATTACCGTTATTCCATTCTCCTACAGAGATTGTCAGAGGTAAAAACGTCGAGATGACAGCGAAGGCAGAGGAAAAAGAGACCATTGTGCCATATAGCGATGATGTAAGGGGTCAAGGTGTACATTAAACGAAACCTGCGTCTATTGCGTTGCGCTTTGTTCGTTATCACTTGGCGGCCACGGGTAGTTTTTAGAAATTTCTTGGTTTTACTCATCCTTCCTTCAAAGTTCTATGGAGCAAAGATCATCGGGGTGGACACCTGTTTTGGGCTGAATCAAAAGCTACAACTTCATATATTTGTGCTATATATAACAGATGGTATCCTTTATAGAGATTAACTACAAACGACAAATATTCAATAGAAAAATTTCTCGCTGCTTTACATGTTATATATACTGAATACGTCTAGCAAAAAGTAAAAGCTGATGAACTACGACACGTAAAATATTAACAACGGCCGACAATGCAAATGCAATGTAATTTGTGAATGAATCTATTAAACTAAAAGTTAGTATTAGTTAGCAACACTCAGATATGATATAATAAAATTTAAGTTTATTGTATCATATTTGAATGTTGCTAACTAATACTAGCTTTTGTTTTAAATCAAAAAAGGTTACAAACTTCTACCTTGTTCATTTTCGAAAACTATTCATTGTCAAAACAAGACTTAACAGCCATGCTGTATATTACGGATCGTGACCAAATCCTAGAACATATTTTTTGTTATATCTTAGTGAATATCAACGGATCCTGGCGTACGTGTATGGCTGAGAAGATTTACTAGTGAAAGTAACTGGTAAATGGCTATGGAGGATGCAAGAAGCGAGCTATGGAGACAGGCCGGGGAGTGGTTTATGACGAAAGGATCCCTTACTTTTCTTCCGGCAGAACTAAGGATCAGAAGTTCCCCTCAGGTTCTATCGGATCACCTCTGACGCACAGACCGATCTTTCTTCCTAATTCGAACGCAGTAACGCCGGAAGCGGATGTGACCCACGAATTCCGGGAAGGACGGACCGGACGCTGAGTGGTAATTGGCCGCAGAAACGCGGACGGGGCTCTAAGCTACTGCCCTTAACCCGCCAGGATTCCATTTTCTCGAAAAGCATTCGGTGCTCCTTTTATCCCTGCCTTTCTCCTTGGGTGTCATCGTTAAAGACCTCCTTCAAATTTTTTAGGAACTACCCGATTTAAAGAAAAGTCATTGATAGCTTTGGAGTCGAGACGTAAATCGCAATTTAACTAGAGATGAAAATTATAGGAACAATATATATAGCAACAATTCCTTATTACTTGCGTAATAGAGATATTTCCAGGCCCTTATAAAATGGGCCTTCTAAGCGTTTATTTTCGTTGGGGTCATTTACAATTTAACTACGCGCTCTTTTTTAAACATAATTTTTTAGACATAAAAAGTCTTTTTTAAACATATCTAAACGAACGCTGAAGTCCTATGCGGATGAATGGTACATGACCGCGCTATGCCATCGTGAACCGCAAATTGCCGCGTTATTCTAATGTTTTTGTAGATTCGTGTTTTGCATTTTTAGGGGTTACCAAAATCAGGTACGCCGTTACCTCACTGCACGTAGTCTGTTATATGGCAAACACAGACATAGAACAGTTTTAGCTTTATCAATAATATCTTTATGAAGGCTAACCCACTGTCATCAAAACTTATTCTTCATTGTTTTACTTAGGAAATGTTTGATTTGATCTCTAGAACCTAGCAGATCATAACATATTCCTTCAACGTATACACCGCTTTGATACAATTCTTTCGGCAATTTTCCAAAAATGTAAAAAGTATTTTTTGAAAACCCAACACTTTAATCGATGAAAATATTGTACGAAACTTACAGCTCGGTTAGCCGTTACATGTTTAATGTGCTTAATTTTATCGTATTTTAAGTTGAAAAGTATATAATCGAAAGAATATTTCTTTCGATTTGATGTAACTTCTGACTCGCGGTCTGCAACGAAGTTGGCTGACTTTTGCAATTTCCAAATATGACAGCTAAAAATTAATGATGTATCTTTTTTTTTTTATTACTTGCTATTCCGGCATTCTAGGAAGGTTTCGGGCTTAGATAGAAGAAAGGTTTATTAGCGAAGGCTATGCCGCTTACTTCGAGCCTATGGGAATTCAGTCGTCAACTTCAATATTTTTCAACTAACTCATATTCGATCGTTGATATCCCTATTTTACATTTTAAGGAGGGCTCAAATTATTTTTTTTTAGTTTAACTTCACGCATAGTTGCGTAAGGAGACGCTATATGGGCAAGCACACATCCTGCTATATAACAGCTAGCATTCTAAGAGAGTTCTGTGCAATACTTCTTCTCACTTTTACTTTAATATTTCAGTCTATTACAAAACTACTGTTGTCCTCATTTTCTTATTAAGTACTCTTATGGTTACAAAGCGTGACGTTTCTAAGGCGATCGGAAATTATTACATAAACACCCAAGTAATATAAATAACCAATAAATAACTTCCTAATTTTTTAATCTCGAACTTGTTTGATATTTCGTCAATAACAAATAAGGATTTACATCATTTTGAACCATCACATTTGAACACTTCGTTGATCCCTCTCCAGGTAGACTATGTAGTGCATATATGAGCCTGATGGTGTAATTAACATCTTTTACAAAACGGTAGAAAACTTTATGATTGTTTCATTACAAGAGTTTTGTATAGAATAGTACTGTATTTTAATGGAATTGTGCGTAAGTATTTTTTACCGAAGACAAACTTGCCCTGATTCACTTACCACTTAGTACCTATGTACCTACCACTTAGTCTAATCCCCACTAGCAATGTAAATCACCGTGCTTAATCAAGATAGTTGCTTTTCACGTCATATATAGATATCTCACTGACCGTCCTTTAGACAGAAGATATTTGTTGAAGAGCATGTCAACGTTCTAAAACTCATGGGCCTATCGACGCCTGGCCTTCTCGTCAGTCCTTTATTGGACGTCTTTTGGAAACTAAATCAAACGTGCTCTAGGCCGCTATTACTAGATGTACTTGCTCGCAATTGCAACTATATTAAATAATGTAATATTTATAATAATTTAGATTTCATAAGACATAGATCATAGATAATGCGCTTAAAAATTAAGATTTCATAAGATAAAAAATTAAAAACACTCTAGTTACTTTTTTGGTGATGTCCTGCTATTGAGGCTAGTTGAATACTCGGTAGCGCGCTCATTGGCTATAGCTGAGTTGAAACAAGCAACAGCCCAATCGACCGATTAATTCTAGCCATTTAGGCAACGAGTAGACTCACTGTCTCCTTTAAGCTCAGGGGATTGATGAGGTTATTTCAGAGGGGACGTAAGACGAGCCCCGAACAGCAGTCGCAGTGGTTATAGCAGTTGTAGCAATAGCACTAGCGATGAGAAAAGAGCGTCGTGGAACTCTACCTGGTTTATCCACTTCCAAATGCCTTCCCAGGGGAGAAGGAGGAAAGCAATTCTAGGCCGTGACGAAGATGCAGACTTCAATTGAGAACAACAAGACTCGATAACATACGGAAAACGGACTTGGAGTCGCCTGCAACCGACACGTGAAGCTATCTCATTCTTTTCTTCGGGATTAGCTTCGGAAAATAGATTAGATCTTTGCGAAGACCACGAAGTTGCTGTTGATGAAGAAACCGATTAACCTAACTGGAACTCGTATTAACATAGTGATAGTAATGATATGGCTGATCTTCGTGTATACGCTTTCATCGCTTGTATATAATTTATATTTTTTAGTATGCCGATTGTATTTGGCTGGCAATGTTAAGGGCGGTAAGAGATTTAACATTCATTTCAATCAGGGTTTAAAACGAGTCTGTGTTACCAAAAAATATTCCTTTTAACATATATGCTCAGGAAATAAGGATGAATAAGTGCCGATTATATAATAACGTGCCTCTGCTAAAAATCGTTTAGTAAAAGTTAGATGAGATTAATATTCTCCTATAATCTTAAAGAGTTGACACAATCCTGTAATAGATTTAAGTTTCTGCGCGTACTATCCCAACCGGACTTAATAATTAAGAATAGATGTGTTCTAGAAATGCATATAAATATGTGCTTAACAATGATGGAATTGCCTAATATTGGAACATACGGCCATGTGCGCGTGGGCAAAGTTATTGCGCGCAGTATAATCAATTGGCTTCAAATGAAGAAAGTCTTTTTGATTTCCGTATGAAGAAGGTATTATCCCCTAAATCCAAAATCATCAGTAGCACTAAGCCATGTTTGTTGGCATATATAGTTTCTGTGTTGACGAAACTGACGAAGACATTTTTCCACTTCTTACATATTGTCGTATGTATTAAACACTTTAAATTTGTTTTGGCGAAATTCGTATTGTATAACTATAACAGTCGATCAAAATGCTTATGGCCTGTCTGTAAATAGTATTATATAATGTCGATGTAAACGGTTTATATAAAGATCGGCTTCACATTAAAATCATAAATGTTGCCAACGCTGTTTCTGTCGACAGCGTTCATCTGGCAGATCAACGAGTAGGCACCTGTGTCAGATCAGCAGATAAAATATATATCACTTGATACTATAGTTGACTGACTGCTGAGCAGAATTAAAATGCAAGAAGACAGAGTCGGGTAATGTCAATCGAAATAAATGATATTGAAGCAGAAGTGTTTAGCCTACACTGATTGTAGAGGACGCACATTTTTAACTTTGTAATAAAAATTCATTTCGTTTCATAAGACCGCTAAATCCGCCAGCTGGCACAGTAGGACGTCGAATTTGAACAGGCTTCTTGTTCGAGGACAGAGTTAACTAAGGCCCAACAATGAGCGACAATGCATGATTAAGTCAACTTGATACTTTTGTGCAATTAGAAATTTTTTACATGTGCGTAGGTCTTGGCGTAATTGGACCAAGTCAATACCTGGCGATTTTAGTTTTGGAACCTCTCTTGATGCCTTACTATTCTGACTAGGCATCTCATGAATATTACGCAATATAGGTTATTGACCTACGCAAAATAGGAAAAGTTGTCCTTAAAACACCAAATACCAGCAAATCTAGTGCTTACCTTGTAAAAGGTCCGAAGTCAATTTCAGTACATGCTCATATCGCAAAAATGACAACGATAAATGTTATTAAATGCAGCAGTTCAGTAATATCCATCGATCTTTCGAAGTAATATCAAACACAAACTTTTAGAAATCCGTAAGCCTGTGATTAGTAGCAAAGGATTACGACTCATATTCATGCGACAGGAAAGAGGATGAAGACAGTTTTGCCACATTAATAATTAATAGTTAATAGGACTAATTCTAGCAATAGGCGTCTCAATCTCTTACTCTAAATAGGGTCTGAATTGGCCTTGCGAAGGGATCCGAAGTATTCGAATTCCTCATAAAGCCGGACGTGAATATATTACTGAAAAAAAAAAAAAAAGGAAAATAATATGAGGTTGAAAAGGACCGTCATTGGAAACACCTACATGCCTTCTAAACCAGACAAGTGGCCAATTTAGCTTTCAGCTGGGTCAAAACCTAAATAAGAGTACGTACATATTGTCTCGAACATTCTAATTGAAACGTAATTATCCGTAAATCGAGTGACGTTCAACGACCCACTCGCTTAACTGAACTATTTTTATTTAAAGTGCTAAAACTAGAGGGAAACTTCAAACCTTGATCGTGTATGGCTGTTTCGAGAATTATATATGGCGAAAAGGCAATGCAAATGTATCACTAGTTCAATAATTGTTACTTATTGCCTTTAAACACTGAGACTACTTGCTGGCTTTGTAAAAATCTTAGCAAAAAGCGTCACGTTCGATGATAATTTTTGCGAGAACAAGCACGGAGAGATGTTCAGGAATTGGCCTAATGATGGTTCATTGGCAACGTGTTTGCCTGATATATCAGGAAATACATTATAGCCTAGGTCTGAATCCTGGCGTAGACACGTTTTCGTACTGAAAGGACTCAGCCATCTAAAGCAACGTTTAACGCTAGTAACATTTATTTTAGGTGACTAGGGATTGATTATGGTAATGTAAAATGATGGGATATTACTTGTTGAAGATAATATCTGTTTTTAAATGATCTAGTAGTTGTTTCATCTATTTTAGCGAAAGAATTGAGTTTTAAGAAAGAACTTTGCGGTGCCCTGCTAGAAAAAAGGAAGTCAGTATTAACTACTCTTATGTCCAAGTCAACCAACGAAACACAACGTTTTCGAAAATAAACTAATAGCTTTTGGGTTGGATATTTCATCGCCTTCTACTTTTAAAGACGAACGCTTAGCAGCAGATGCTCTATTGAAACTGCTTTTGATCACAACCCATAATTTGGAGCTTCCATTGGAGCTTTTTCTTCAACTAATTCTCTTGGCAATTGTTGGATATCATTTTCGGTCAATAACATGGGTGCGGACTGAAGCTTGCTAAGTCTATAAGGTTTAGCTGTGTTAAAAGTTTTTCTTTGTAAGCATAAGCGTTGTCACGGAATTAGATGTTATACAAAGCGCCCTCGAACCGAAACCTATAGATGGCGTTACCGACTGCAAAGTGGTTGGCGCGCAAATTGAAACTTATGCTAGCACCCATTACGGAAGATGTATAGTGTAATCACACCGACCTGGGTCGATGTAATCCCTAGGGTTCTTGGCTTTCTCTATCTATAGATTTAATATGGATGTCATTATTTAATTATCACACGTGCACATTTCTGAGGAATCAATACTAGTTAGAATCACATTCCAATATTTATATTTTTTTAAAAAAGGTGATTTCTCTACATATTTTTTGCACGTGCTAAGTTCGGTCGCAATATGAACTTTATTAGGGTTTACTTAACCTATTTCGTACCATTAGTACACCTCGCGATTCACAATAGACATATGACCATAAAATATCCAATAACTTTCGATAAGTTGAATATTTCATGTTCATATATGTTTTTACCGTCTTTAAAACACTTACCAGCTTGAATTATCATCTAACGAAGCAAAAGTTATATTGTTGACTTTTAAGTTATCGTACACATATTTTTGGTCAGCCGAGCCATGAAGAATGAATCTCATGAAAATATTTTAATTACAATGCATCATTACTATGTTTATAATAGACATGAATAATAAATGATATGTTCATCGTCCCTTATCACTAGAGAAGCGATCGTACCAGTAACCATACTTTCATTTAACTTACTTGAGTTTTTCTTTTCGTTCGTCTTGTAGCAGGTAAATTGGTTAGAATTGAAAAATAAAATTAAGTATCAGGAAGTTGAAAGTTTACAGAGCTTAGGAATATAATGAATTTTTAACAGAAGCGCGTAATGTTGCGTAGCAGTATATGCTTTTGAGCGATAAGATATGTAAGCTACTGAAATGATGAACGGATGTGCTAATCGACTAGTGTTGTCAAAACAAAGTTAGGGCCCAATCTCGCGAAGGAAGGTACCTCAGAAAGAGGATTCAAATGAAAATAGATCAATATCAATAATATATTATACCGAAGTTGACTTACTAGAAGCCTATGTTTATAACTCTATACACCCCACATGGTGAATGTATATCAACGCTTCAATCAGAAATATGTCATTAGAAGTAAACCCCCACTCCAAATGCCTCGTGTGACCGAAACAACTTTTTCGAAGTAGGAGAAACATTGAGAAGTTATATCAGGCTAAATAAGTTATTGCCAAAACCTCATGTAATAGGGGGTGTTCAATAGCAGTGTATCATTTGAGATCGAGGATAATTCATACGAAACATTCAAATGGAAATAATCGACTCTAAATAAAACTAAGCGAAACTTAACCAGTGTTCCGCCTGTAAACCATTCTACTTATTGCAAAATTTCAGTATTCGCATTAACTAGCTTTCTATTGATAAAAATCATACCTTTGATTCATAGATTTTTCGATTCGTTGCCGGGATCGCTGCTGTGTACTATGCTATACTTACGTCAACGGAGTAGCTCTTGATAGCAAAACGTGCGCGATTAAGTGCGCCCTGCATCCTTGCCAAGCACCTGCTATTAAGCACTTGTCGCAGGCAAATCACCACTACAAGTAGCTTTTTCAACAGTCTGTGGAATTGAGTCGAAGTTGGCCTGGATTTGCGAGTCAACCACTGATTGGGCTGTCTCTAAGTTCGAAGGTAGAGAAAACAGATTCGAGCTCACTGTTGGACCAAGATTCTGCTTAAGCTTGCTGTCGTCACTGGCGTCGTGCGAAGAACGGTCAGAGCCAGCAACAGGTATGTTACGGTTGTGGCGGTCCTAGTGCCAACCGAGCTCTTCGAGTAGGTTGTCCTATCCGGTTCTAACTAGGATGCAGGTCTTCCGATTACTGCTTTGCCGCTTCACGTCTTCTTGCTGGACGACCGCGCCGCGGTACAGTGCAAGGGAAGTGTTGAGGGTAGACCCTCCTGTTCCTGTCTATACCAGATCGCACAGCAAGTGAAACTTTGAGCGGCCGGAAAGGTCCACTTTGCCGCTGCTGGCGATCAGGCTCCGCCCCACGCCACCGCCCTCACTCCCTTCTTGTCGACCGACAGGCTCCAACATTCGCTGAATCCTTCTTCAGGGTAAGGTAAGGCAAAGCAAAGCAACTTCACATCGACCCCTTTCCCCCTGAATTGGCCTGCTTCAGCGGGTCTGCCACGCTCCGACGGATACCCACCGGCAGGCATGGAGACAGCCACGAAGAGCGCGGTATAAATAGAGCCTATGGATAAAGGAATTGGCCTGCTCTAGGTTTTTCATGGGCTTTTGGACCTCAATATCCATTCTCTCCGCCTGGTTGCCGCTAGTCTTTGCTTTACCTCATTCTGCCCTTACCTCCTCCTGCCGATGAGTTAAGGTGAAGGAAGTGGTGGTGAACATGGATGGCCAGTCGACGTATTGGTGGTCCATGAGGTAATACTTATCAGGTAGTAGATGGTGGCTAAGCATAACGGGATTGAAGTGTAACTATCCAGAAAGAGCACATATATAATCAAAGGGAGTTCGTATCGGTTGAAGTGTATGAAAAGGATGGGGACTGGTTGAATACCTAGTGGAAAAACAGTATCTTTTCAGTTTTACTCCCAAATAATCTACGATCACATATCTAAAGCATTTAAGTTTGCATGGAAATGGTGATTCTGAAGTTCCATTTACCCAAGTATAGTATAATTTTTCGGATATCTCTATTTAATGGAGGTAAAAATTTTTGACCATACCTTCACAAAAAAAACTGAAAGTACTTAATTTTTAGATCGTCTGTAAGAGTGGTATAATTAATATCCTCAATTCACTATCGTACATAAAACTCGAATTTGATAGCGGGTGGGTGGTCCGGATGGTTATATACAGCCATCCATAATTCAAATAACAACTTTGGTGAATATTTATCATTGCATGTGGCTACCGTTGGGGAAAACCTAGACCTTTCAGTAGGAGAAAATTTTTTTTATACATAAGAGGTGATTCTGATTAATACGCTCTAAAACTGGAGCATCTATATACTAAACCTATCCGGGTATGATAGGAAAAACGAACAATAGTTGTTCTAGATTTTTGTTTACGAATACCCCCGTTTTGTTATCTGTGATATGTGACTGGCGGTCCCAAGGTTGATCAGATTCGGAAAGCGAAACGGATATATCATTCGAATAGGCATACTTTTTTATTTGATTTGTCTAACTTCTTCCGGTATAATTGGTAATAAAAACACTTGATTTTTTTGTCAATTTGATATCATTATCGCGTGTTGCATGTAATGATCTAGAACAATAATAATAAACAGAAAGGTACCTTTATTAACAATAAAGAAAGATAGGATAAATTAAGAGCTTTCCACGCATCACATAGACAGAAAACAAGAGCAATTGTTTACAATATCCATTGATACAAAAAAAAAATACATTGCTAACACTCAAGTCATATTAGACGACACTTTGTAAGCCCTTCAAATGCGGTGTGGATAATCAACAAAATCTAAAACTATAAATACGGATGTAGAATGTCACAACTTCCCAGATAACGATTACATCGTATAAAGCCCCCTGTGCTTCACTTGTACCATCGAAGACGGCATCGCGATAACGTAACCGCTGCCTAATCTGATTCTTTCACTTCAAGGCTCAATCACGTGTCACATATGCAAGCAATAAGTAATACATACCTGGGCTGAACAATGGCAATCTCAGCCATATGTTCTCAAGCCGGCAACCTAGTATAAACTGGAGCAAAATCATCTTAGACTTCTTGGCTGTCCACTGCCACACGACCGCTTGTTGTCCGATAAACTTCTTTGTTGGTGGTGGCGTGACGTCTAATTTAGCGGATACCACATTTAGGACATGAATATTTCAACCCGAAATTTGGTTTTATTAGCCCATTCTCCCGGCCCATCTTGCGCAATCTAGCGATAACCTCTTCTTTGCACGACGATTTTTGCATTGATGATAAACATCTTACCGCCGAACACCGTAAGAGTATTGAGTAAAAATTAACCTTCACTTATGTGCTCCCAACGAAGCACTGCGCCGTGCAAACAAGCTTGCTTACATCCTCTTTAATACTGCCAATGCTAATTAACGCATTCATGAAAACGCGCGCGATCATTTGAAAGCATTCTAAATTCAAGCCGAACGTTCCGATCGCGAAATCAAACTTACCCGACTGAACACCTAATTGCAGAATACGTATGTTGCCATAGGTAACCGCATTCGGTAAAAAAAAACAACACTATGGATAACTTACGCAGCCGTTGGATATACTGAAAGAGAAGGTATTCACAGCTAGAGCTGCATGCAGAGTAGACAGCAGCTTTTGAGCAAATGATGATGATGAAAAAAAGATGAGACAAATGTGATCAGAGGATGGAAAGCTCTGGGAGGAAAACACAGTCAGCCAATGGAAACTGACACTCGAGGCTACTGCGAGCTTTTATGGATTCTGTGATCAGAGAAAAGTTGAGATTAACTTGACCGTGGCATCGCTCAAATAAGAACATGTTCATAACCAGACTTGCGTTTGAAAGGGTAATTATAACAATGGATAAATGCGAGGGAAGTGAACCTAGCATACTATAGATGGAAATGACCTTATTCATATACTAAAAAGGGTAAATTTTTTAATCCGTGATTTCAGTGATGGCTGGAAAAACCAGCCTAAGGCTAACTAACGTTTCCTCCGTTAATAAAAACATTTGAAAAAATCTCTGCGACTCTTGCGTCATTTATTGTTGAAAGCTTCCATCTTAAGGACGGTGGTAAGAAAAGTGGTAAGTAAGTAGCCTTTGCAAACTATTTGAAAAAACTCCCCATCAGACCATTTAGGACAAACTATATGAAGTAAAGTTATCCATCTATGTTTCAACAACGACGCTGAATGTATCTACATTTCGTACAATAAGGACAGTAAGCAATCTTGAATTTCACAACGAAAGATACAATGCTTACGTGGAATCTGTGAATCTTCACCTCTCGGCATATGATCTGTGTTGATATCAATAGCTGAGCCTCAACCTTTCTTTCATACGCTTCTGTAGAACAGACGTTTTACACACAGATTTGTAGTTTTTTGCGTTCAGCGTGGTGAAACTATCAGGGCTCGTGAAAAGAACTCCCTCGATGGGGACCCGTGTGAGAAAAAAAGTCCTATTCATCGGGAATATATAATATTTTCATGACGCTACATTTTACTTACGAATTGCGCATCGTACACAACATAGCAGTCTTCGCTAAACTTCGTTTTATAATGCAAAAAGCTTCTCACAAGATTAAGAAGTCTGTCTTCGCATACGCCACTCAATACGGCTGACGACCACCGTAACGCAGGCAGATTTCATTGCTAGTTACACATAAATTGGTGTAAATCTAAATAATTCCTGTCGAGAACTAACGACTTAATTAAGTACCATATTAGTCGATATTGCGCTAGACGAAATATATCTATATTGTCACCCTTAAGAATAAGGGTCTGCGCCTATGTGTGTGTAAACAAGTGTATGCGGCAGAAGGAAGCAGGATACGTTGTAGTCATTGATGTTGTGTAAATTGATAAGTAATTACTTCGTATGATAGAATTTCTATTTATTTCATCTAAAATTAAAACTTAACGCTAATGTTTTCAAGAATACTGAAATTATTCGACAATTAAGCGCCAATGGCTATCATTCAAATCCTAGTCATCTTTTTCAGAAATCCTAATAGGCCTTCTCTCTTAAACACAGAAAAAATGGTGGTGAAGATCTAACGAATTATAATATTACAGCAGAATTACCGCTAAAATCACTGCTACAATACAGTAACATTAATAGCAACGCTTCAATGCCGCCAACGACTACTCTTCACATTCGCTCCTTTGCATAGATACGTGATTAGAGTCACTTTCTTCTGTAAGTAAATAAGAAAAGTATATAATTTGCTTTAATTAAAGCGTTTAGTTATTACGGAAGCTGTACCTGCTGATTATTGTGGTCTGTTTTGGTAAGGCGGGTCCAAATGTGCGCAGTGTCATCATTGTTCGAACGGAATACTGCCCCAAGCAAGATAAGCAGGGGCACTTACCTTTTCCGATCAGACGCAGCCACAGTCATATATGAGCGTAACTACTGAATGGGGGCGGACGCGAAGGAACTAAATAATGTAATTACAGTTTCAAGCGTCTTCTACTAAACAGGTTGTGGCTGTTCTGTGCTAAATTATTTACTAAGTATACTTACGTTACTTTTTAGGATTGTAGCAAACTGAATGCGATCCCGCTGCATTAATATTTGTGCGGGAATCTTTTTTGTGATGCAGGCAGATAAAACTTTCACTAGTAAAGGGTCTTCTCAGTACTAACGTTATTGGATCGGGCGTTTTATTTGAACGCTTCAAGAATGAGCTCGACTTGTTTGGGTGCGTTAGTTTTCTATGAAAGCCTTCATAATTTACCGTTATTATTCTTTGCCCCATGTGTATTCCGTAATGATAAGGTTTCCTTACCTTCGTCTGACTCCGGTGCATGACCTGAAACGCACATGAAGCATATCGTGCCGAGGGAAGCAGAAACTAGCAGAACCCCCAGCTGGAAAATCGTTCACGTTAGGGCCGGTTAGAAAACACGTGCACGTGCACTCATACGTCTCTCAGCTAACATGTAGTCTGCATCGTCTCAAAAAGTGCTGCAGTCTACAACACGTTCACGAATATGTGACAGAAATACACTTGCGTACAAACAAAGACAGAAACAAGCAAGATGTTTTTCGAGTAACTTCGATCGCGTATAAACGATACAATAATGCTATCGTAGTAACTGTAAGCTGTAGCTTACCTGATATGGAAGAATAAGTATGGTGGACAAAAAGAAGAAAGTTGCGGCTGCAATAGATTGCATAAACTTGAAAAGTCCGAACGCCGACGAACTGTCCTTACTGTATACATACCCAATCAGCGAGTAAATCTGAAATAAAATTACAAAATAACTTGTAATGAACACAGATCTGAATAATGAAATACATTCAAAGCCTAATGAATAAAAAAGCAACGGTTCTTTCAGCGCTTATGAAACTTGTAGGGAAGTTGATTATTTAGTGAGAATACGCTCAATGAAAAAGAATCTGCCTTTCTTCATCTTTTTGTCTCGAAAACTACGCAGCCATCTAGTCATCAGATCATTTTTACCTACAATTACCGAAGCATCTCAAGGGTCATGTCAGATTAGGAAAACAAAGGACATTGTATCGAGATGTTACTACACAGCTTCGATCGCATATAAAATAATTGGGGATCCCTAACCTTATCGAACAGCTAAAATCTAGGCCATCCCAAACTTAAGATGTAAAATGGTAGCATATATACAGCAGGTACAGCACTGAGCGGCAGTGTGGGGCAAAACAGAGTGGACCGTTGTGGACAATTGGCGGCCAGGAAACTTGCACGAATCTCGTTTCTTTTGTGTACCCACTCTTGGCCTTTGCTCTGAAGTGTTGCTCGTAAATTGTACGCTTATGATCGCAGACTATGCGGCCATAATGATTGGTACTGTTAAGGACCATTAACTCGCGGACCTACTTCGTTAGCCTTTAATACACCAATTCGTTTGTCCATATTTCAAGTTCTCGTTTTACTGTGCTTATTATTCCAGCAAAAGATACAAACGTAGATGGTACATAACAAGCACACAGACAAATAGCATGTGACATATTTTTTTACGGAAGCACATATCAAATCATTATAAATTGAGTCTGCTAATTACCTGGGTATTGAAACAACCATCACCGAAGCCGAGAAGGAACGAACAGAGCAGCGCCAGCTCGATACTAAAATAGGTCAATCTATAATCAGTAACATTTTGGTCATACATCAAAATTTCTGTTGCTTATAGGATATATAACGTTTGATGACGTAATAGTTGCGTCATCCTTATTATCAAGTCTAATCGATACATGCTTCTCCCATAAGACATTCAACCAACATCAAGTTTGCTACTGACGAGAAGACAATTTACAGCTGATCTTCACTTATCAATCCCTCATACGTAAGCTCAGCAAAAATACCTATACGCCCTCGCAAATGTTTGCGAGGGCGTATAGGTATTGCCAAACAACAAGGGCAGATTCCTCTTATTAAATTAAGAATTATTTTAATTGTTAATTAATTAGCGTTTTATCATGTCTATGTTTATTTAGTATTAAAAGAGACGCCGTAGTAACAACAAAAGTAAGTAGTAAATATTTTACATTACACACTCACCTGGAATGAATGATTCCGTTGTCTTTGGTTTTTCCATGCACCGAATTAGCAGGTAGGTTGATAAAAGCTAGGCCAAATGTAGCCACATGAACCACAAAACCCATCAGGACTATTTTGCTCCGTCCCATACGTTTCGTGTAGTCATCGAATATGCTAAACGCCAAACCAGCTTAAATATTACGATAATACGTTATGTAATAACATGAAAGAAATCTCTTAGAGTCAAACGGAAAGCAGATGTCTAAAGTTACATAGTATATGTTTTACGCGGTAGAGTGCCTCGAAAACGTAACGCGTTGGAACGATAAAGAGTCCACCCATGGTAGTGAAGTATCAGGTTTGAATCGGGGACTGCGGATCTCGACAAAATGTTTATCGCGGCTGTCTCCAAGATATCCAAATTTCAATTTAGATTCAAGCCACGAGCTACACTATGGTACACAGTCAGCACTCAAAATCTACCTTTTGGACTAGCACTTGTAGCATTTGGCATTTATCGATTGACGGAGCCTTCTTAACTCTACTATTTTGGATCCGTCTCCATGCGGGAAGGTTTCATGCGTTCATTTTTCTGCAACAATTGCCTTTTCATGCTGTCCTAGACATAGTTCATTTTCGGCGCGTAGAAGCCTTTCGTAAAGCTATCTGTTTATGTATGATTAACAGAGATCGCGCGAACTTCAGGCCTCCGGACCTCTATCTGCGTATACGCTAGCCCTTAACTAAAACGCCTGCGGCAACCATCGGTCGTGCGCAGCTGTTCGTAGTAATAATAATCGTGCTGATAATATTAAATATGACCATTTCCGGAGCTACGACAGTTGAGTAAGACGTGCTTATTTCAAAATTCATGGAACACCCTAGCATCGAGCAGTCTGATGGTGGTCACAAGGTAACGTTCCGCCATATCACAGCACCATGCTACAATTTCATCAGACTACCACGTTAAATGAACGGCTTGAAAGAGTGAGCGCTGCTTTACGCGAGAGCGTCGTCAAACTATTCAGAATCATGAATGAATGCAGTGATTTAGGTAATGCCAACCCAGAGCGTCAAACTTATCTGAAAGCGTTATTCGATGCCATTTCACCAGCAGGTATTAGATATATACGAAATAGTTTAGGTTCGAGGCCAGGTAATGACACAATGTTTTCTTTATTAGAAGCAACTCCATTTACGAAAGCACCGAGCGTCCGACCCGAAATCTGGACTTCACGTTATGGAGCGAGTGTAGAACACTCATTCGTGAGAGTGGCCCTAAGCACTTATACGACTATGATCTGATCTAATAAAGGCTTAGGTCGAATCGGATGTCAATAAATCAGTATTCTTTGCTACGAAATGTTTTGCATGAAAAAAAAAAATATACGAACTATTAAATATCCTTAATATTGGCTAGCTACACATTTACCTACTTTCTACTTACATAGCACCTCGCCAGTTCCTATGAGAAGGCCACTAATTGGCACATACTTAGAGCTGTCATCACCAAACTCCATGGTGAAACCGATAGCAGTACTATAGACTCCACTGAAACCAATGTGTTGTATTTACTAATGTTAATGGTTAGATTTAAAAAAAAACCACATCTTTTTTTTTTTTTTTTTTTTTTCAATATCCAATTGCAAGTTAGCCACGACTAAAACTGAGCCTGAATCCAGCATGTAAGATATGGAGAAAAAACCTCTACTCACACCTATTGTATGGCTTCGTTTCAACTTTATTAGAAAAAAAAAAAAAAAAAAAAAATATTGATTGCATTGTCTAACTTACAAGCTTTGCTTAGAAATTAGCTAACAGCAATATCTACAAGTACTTGGAAATGATGTTGTGTAAATATCTATATTGGATAAATCGTACCTGAAGAAAGACAGCTCTAGACCAGTGTAGATAAAAGCGATGGAAAGCAGTAACATCTTTGACGTTTTCAATAAAGCAAACGAGTTTACTGAAATAAAAAGTAAACACGTTACTAGTTTGGTCTTTATTACACTATTATTTAAATTAAGCAATAGGTGTTTAGCGGGGCCACTGACGCTAGAAAATTTGAGCTTTTGCACATGAGGGGTCCATTGGCTGTCAAATCGTTATACCGGCCGCGACGAGTAAGTGACGCAAATAAATAAGTTTTTATATATTATAACATTTAATAATGTGGTAAAATCTGACTAACCGATTCCATTGACGAATAACGTTTTTGTTTCTTCTTCACTGAAATAAATATTTTGGTCATAAGAACATTTGCCACCAATTATATGAACTGGAACTCCTCTAAGCACGAGAGTGTATATATATATATATATATGGAACGCAAACGTAATGGATGTACAACAATCGTCTTTCGGTATTGCACACTTCTCATATAGGCTTCATTAGTAAGATGTAGCATGGCCAGATGCTAAACACTGGTGATTTGTTGAAAGCACATACTCGTCATTGTCCTGCGGCGGTCTTCGGAAGCAGATCATTAGGAGGTTACCGATTATTCCGACGGCGAGTAGACCTCCATAAACGAGCATACGAGTTTCCTTATCGATATGCTCCTTACCGACCAACCTGTACGGGAGGTCACGCATAGGACACGTAAAAGGAATACGACGATTATGACACGTGTGCTGTACATTGCCAATGTCCAAAAAGCCTCTACTATAACCATTTTTGGCTTCTAGACTATCATGAAGTTTATTTGTTGGTTTTCAGTATGAAGATACTCAAATGGATGACGGGCAGATGATTGCCTCGCCTTCAGAAACACGAGTAAGCAAAGCTCTTTAATTAATAACTGTATACAACTAAATAATTTTATTACCTAATAGCTTACTTAATAACGACGATCAGGATTAGTTCGAATGGCGAGTTCACACTGAAACAATATAGCTTCCTCGGATGTTCCGATTATTGATATTATCACTTATCTACTTCTTGTAAGACTGTAACAGTGATTCCTGGCTACATGAAGCTAGCTAAATAGAAAATATAATTCCTGTAATCCCTTTCGTGTTATCCTTACACGAAGTAGACAAAAATGTTTCCCCAAATCAGTGAGAGCTGCATCATTGCCCAAAAGATAGCGGAGTTCCTTGACATCGTCTCCTTGGTTGAGTTTTTTGTTAGAAATGTCCCTTGTCCTGTCCATATAACTATGAAATAGGAGGGAAAATAGAGGTAATTAATGAGGATAAGTTAAAGTACCAGTTAGCAAGTTCGTCTACAAATGCCAGTTATCACAATATACTCGTACATTATATTTGAGATATAGAGCACAAACCTGCTGCGCCGGATCCAACTAGTGCAGATGCAATGTAAAGACCTTCTGCGGTTGGATAGAGAAATTGCGAGATGAAAAAGCTGAAAATTTATGAGGTATAATTTCACAACGTTGTACCAATAGAGTTTATTCGGTCAGCGACTTTGCGGTTAATAGTACCTGAGGGCTTCTTGAATCTCTGAGAAACTGGCCTGTTACTAGACAAACAATCCGACCCGTAATCCGGAAAAGCGAAGAGAAAATGTTTAATAAATTAGTATATTTTCGCTGTTGCTCAGACTCCGCGCAGTTCACCAGCTTTTTTAGTTTAATTGAGTCACGGGCAAACATGACTGGGCGGCTACACGTAGACCATTCGCTTGCAGCACTTCGATGATAATACGGAGCCTCCTATCATCTGTATTTCCAGCGCCTCTGAATTTCGAGGTGACAGGTTCTCCAATGGGTTTACTTTAGGAGAAAGGCACCATTTGCCTATGTTCACACCAAAGGAGGGCCTGGTAAAAAAAACTAGTTGAAGTTACCAGAAGATAACTTGTCGATATTATTATTGATAATTTGGGCAAGACTGTGGTGCAATCGTATTCTCCAGTTCGTCTGCTTTACGATTAGAATAGCATATATTCATACAAAGTGTCACATCAGATTTCTACAGATTAGTTCAAGACTTCGAGGAACGAAGAGCTCCAAAGCTCCTAATATGAAATATTGTTCGTGTATATCACGTAAAGCTTTTTCGTTCGGCATGGAGGCTGCCAATGGTTAAACTGATGAGCTATCCTACTACTAACTTGTACGTGATGGCGCCTACGAGCATCGAGACTCGTGGACTCATAAGGGCAATGATGGATGGTGCGATCCAGTTTGACACAGCGAAGACGGCGTAGATAATACAAAACGACCAGTATCCATCTCCGGTGTATTCTCCGTTGGTCTCGTTTTGAATCGACTTCAGTACAGTTTGCTACGATTTTCAATAGGTAGAAGCAGTTCATGAAAGGCAATGACATATTTTAGGCGAAAAAATACTCGTATACATCACCAGACGACCCAGTCGAAAACATCTGCGAGCTTTTAAGGCTTATGATAATGGTAATTGTAAATACATATATTCGCCACGAGGCCTCAAAACGTTGTTTTTGGCCAGTGCTACACCATTCTTCCTTCTGGAGGGAAAAAAAAGCCGCTAATAAAAATTTCTAAGCAGTCATAAAGCAGAAAAGCATTTACCGAACGATGTAGTATTTTGGAAAAAGAGCGTTCCTGAAACGCCGTATGCTTAGTTTCCCAGTACAACGCTCAAGCTGAACTTGATCATGATCAGCAATTTGATTACAATGAACCGTACTAGGTGTCATAGAGCCACGTAATTCTACACGTTATGTAAGACAGTTTCAAGTCCCGCCCAACGTATAGAAAATATGTCCGCTGCATGCTCGCTACTAGATCTCGAAGCGTGGTTGATGTCTGTCTAGTTTGGTCTTGGTTGAATAGGACATGATCATACTCCAAAAGGAAAAATTTATCAATAATTCTAAGTAATAATCTAATACAAATGAGTTATTACACGGGTAAAATGCCAGGTTCATTTTAACACGTGGATAACACTTACAGTATCAGTTGTTTCAATTGTAAAACTACAGTACATGTTAAGATTAAATTCTGGTGCTTCCTGCATAAGGACACAGGGATTAAGCGCAGATCGTAAAATTTTAAAGTGCGTAGTTTCGGGACATGCTACAGGTGATAGAAATTACGATAGACAGTGGAGAAACATGGTCAGGAAGTTTTGAGCAAGTTCTATTATCTAAAGTTCAAAGAGAAAGTTATGCTGAATACAACTTAATTACAACTATGTAGCTTTTAGATTGATTTGATTTTTTTAGAAGGATGTCGACAACGCTTTACTTAAGACAAACAGAACACATGCACAAGTAATAAGGCCATCGGGAGTGTGGTCTAGATTAATTTCTTGAACATATTATAGCCCGATCTCTTTTTAGTAGAGGTTATAGTGACTTAAAATTCCCGTACGCCTCAATTCGTAGGCAAAAGAATAATAATCCCAGAAGACGACCATTTCTGGGTAAATCATATTAGCCCAGTGCAGATTATTCGAATACTCTTCAAAGAGCACATACATACATACATACATACATATATATAATCTATCGAAACGAATGAAACGCTATTTATTACCCTATACCATTTGATGCAAGCTATGCCTGAAGAAACGGCAAACAATTAGTACGGTTTTGGCTATAGGCGATTTTGACTATGATCGTTCTAAACGTCATCCCTGATATCAACAGTGGACAAGGTCATCGGCTGACCTTACATCGACCACATTAGCTCATTACTGCAATGTTATTTGCAGACCGCCAAGTGGCGATCGAAGCGCCAAACCGATTATGGTATAACAATGGTAGAACGGTGTCGCTTTCAGCGGTGTAAGATGTTCGCGTTCATTATAGTACGCGTATAATATTTACTGCATCAGCTTCTTGATTTTCTTCTTCGTGTAAGCGTGCAGGGCAGATTATAAATGCGTTGCTTCAAGTCATATCACAAGGAAAATTAACTTTATCTTTGTTAACAATAACCATGCCTCAGGCGATACTGGTATTAAGTGTAAAGTTTGTTTTCGTCGAATATGCGAAACATTCGCACGAAATTCAATCTTGGGCTGATACGAGGATCTGAAGACTGAACAATGCGACAGTTTGAAACTGTCCATAAGTATAAATGGTGCTGAAAATCTCGCCGAGATTAATCGTTAAATCTGATTTCAACAATTCAGTTAGAAAAATTGTATTTTTTCTTTCTCTCTAAAAATGGCCGTTCGTTTCCGTATGAAAAACTTCATTTTGAGCCATTTTTTTTAATTAATACACCGGCCTTATAACTTTATTTCCAATTGAAAACTCACCGTTTGTCTTATGAAGGTCTTAAATAAGCCGCATAAAAACCAGCAGTCACGTAGATTGCCAATTTCGGTAAAAAAAAAAAAACGTTTTTAATTCTTGTAAAGGTATGTCTAGTGCCGAAATATTCGATAATAGTTGATTTTCGCGTAAGTTACAATCGTAACGCGTTGTTGTTTGCCGTAACGAGCGCGTTATTTCCTTCCCGAAAAAGACTAGCTTTTGTCTGGCTCTAGGGGGGGCCGGACGAACGAACGCACGTACGCCCCTTTACAGCAAACCGCTTACCAAATTTTTTCTGAAGTTAAACGCGCCATTTTGTACATCTAGCTAGTATTGGTTATAAAACGGTGGACAATAACAATACTTATCTACCATAATGTTTACTTTGATCCTGGTCGATATAGTCGGTGGGTGTTGAAAATTGTTATCCTATAATAAGCACTGCTTACAATTGTTTGCCTTGCGCATCAGGTAAAACGGCATTTGTGTAGATTAGATTGCTTTGTGAAGTGGGCACAGTATGGGAAAATCTTGAAAATTGACAGCGGTAAATTGTTTTATTTCAATTAAATCTAATTCAAATGAACTAAAGGTAAATTAAATTAGGGCCAAACGAGCTAAACTTAAAAGGGTTCAGGGTGCAGTCCTAGTGCCGTTTAAAAATTCATTGGCATTCGTTGACTGGTAAAGCTGTAAATGGTTGCGACTACAGCCTCAATTTCAATTAAATAAAGTATAGAAACATAGTAATGCTATGTTTCTACTCACAAACTTACACTTAAACTCACAACTATAGATATTAGGTTCTAAAGGCTAGGAAGCCCAAACCGTTGGACAACATATTCTCCGTTTGAGACAAGTCAACATTCTAAAAGTTTGCATTATAAAAGTTTTACGCGGTCTTCTACAGGACGGAGACCGTAATATTAGTATGAAGCACACGTTTGTGTACTTTTGTATAGAAACAGACTATTCGTAATTAGTATGGGAGCGTTCTCTCAGCATACACAGCATTAGTTCTCCTGGTTTTTTGAACTATAAGTTCAAGAATAAGAATGAACCTGTACAGATGCGTTGTCTAATGCTAGAAACTAAATGCTAGTAATATGCTATATGAAGAAAACGTTACTCTTGCAAATTACGATTACGGAAGGCCTATATACGTCTAAAATACACCGGCAAAATAAGGTGCTTGGGATCGAGATATATTTTATGAGTAATCTAACTCGACTCGACTCTACAAAGTGCCATGCGCCAACTCACTATTGCCTACCTGGATTAAGCCACCTGTCTGAAAAGCGGTAAACACGAGCATAAAAGTAAATCCGATCAGAATAACATTGAACATACGAACAGAGATGCCCATAATGAAAGTTCACTTTCGCACACTTAACACCTTATGGAACTCGTAGATCAACCAATACTTGCTACTGATACAGCAGTTTCCGTTGTACCATACTAGACACCATTACTTGAGTAGCTTTCGTGAGTCTTGTTTTTAACTCTTGATAAAAAAAAGCTCCAATTTTGAAAAATTTCCCCAGGTTTCTCTCAGTCGACCTGTTCTTTCAGGAGAGACTTGGTACAATTTTGGGCTGTGCAGCAATCCCCTTAACTACGAACTACGATGCTAGTTTTTTAAGCTGTCTGTCACGAGCCATCATAATATTGCCCGTAACAGCTAACGTATCAAGGGATTTTGTGGCGAGGGACTGCAATGGACACTGTCATACGGCGTCCGCCCGCCCGCCTGCCCGCCCGCACTATTCACTGACGCCGATCGTTGCTAACGGGCTAAAAGACACCGAAAGGCGGCGCTGCCAAACGTTGACAAAGCACATCGTAAATACAGTGATTGAGATAATTAGTCGTTTTTCTTCTTCTTCTTCTTCTGCTTGTGATTGGCTAATAAGACTACTCAATCATCGGCAAGTGCTCTTTGACAGTTTCTTGCTCATTGTCCCCTCCTCTAAAGCGTTGCGTTCCCAAAAACAGGGAGATGAAGCGGTCGGGAAATAAATTAAATGTCACTAAAGCGGACAGGGTGCACAGACGAAGCGAGCGGTGGAGTAAGATCAATTCCTAGAGGGCACAACAAAATCAAGGCAATACCGATCCGCTGTGGAAGCCTATTACAATAGATAAGATCGCGATGCGCCAAGATTAGTAACGCTTTCTTCTTGACACATCACTTTAATAGTAACAATACAAAATGGAGCCCCCAATGCTACCGCTAAAGCGCCCTCTAGTGATAACGCAATCGTATTTGTAAGCGGTGACTGTCGCGAGAGTTACAAAAGTAGCTTGACTAACGGCGAGCTGTGGAGCCCATGTAACATCACAGAAAAACGAAAGAAAAGAAAGCAGCCTCGGCTAAGGCCCAATGCGGTAAGAGCGAACGGCTGGTCTGACCGTCTGTGCTATGATACAAACCTTTTAGCACTTAGTTCGTTATTAGTTCTTTTCGCATATGATTCTCTTCCTAGAGCCAAACGATTGTCAGTACATATGTGTGTGCTCTTAAGCGCGTAAATTTGTCGTATTTATCATGATTTGAAAGACATGATAAAAGCAAGCAAGCTAGCTAGCTATATCGAGGCTTTCGAATGCGAAACAAGTAACCCAGGCTATTTTTCATTCTTTCTCTTTCTATTAAATTGATAAAATATTGCCTTTAAAATATTGTTTACGGTAGCGAAAGAGTGTTTTTTTTTTTGGGTACTTATCCGGTAACGATTAGTGATGGGAGAGACGTTATCGCTTTAAAAAAAAAAAAAAAAAGTTGTAAGTGATAGAAAATACTGAGCGTGCGGCACAAGCCTTTCGAAAGTTAAAAACACCGAATATGCCAAAAGCAAAAGATGATTTGAAGGAGGAGAAAGAAGAAGGACTGAAACATTATATTACAAAATAGTTCGCTTCTAAAGAATGTTTGGTAATATATAGGGATAGCCTTGCAAGGGAGCGCACCGATAAAATTAAAGGATCCGAACAGAGGCTTGCCCATTTGGTGATATATACATCGATAGATATTTATGTCTATACCTAACTTCAAGTGCGATTAATCCGCAGTATTATCTTTTATATTTTAGTTGCCTCGAAGTCCACCATCTAATTTAAACTAATGGTAGTTTAAGTAGCTAAGTTTCTGTGATTACGTAGCGAAGAAATAATGGCGAATTCTATGATTTGTAGATTTTTTGCCTGTAGATTTGGTATTTAATCGTTAGTTCTAACTCCACTTTAAATCAGAGCAGTCTTTTTCTTAAACATCTTGGCTCACTACTACAGAGCGCTTGTGTTCTCGTATATGCCAGGTACTAAGCGTTGATCTTCGCAGTCTGAGTGCTTAGACTGGCGCTCAAACAAATTCTGCTCGAAGCTATCTTCTGGTGCTACTGCTATAACCGATCGCGATCCACTTTGTGATCTGAAATGGACGGATAATTTTTTTACTGTGGGCGAATAATTAGTTTAACAAACTGCTTTACTTAAATTACTCTATAAACCGTCGGAGAGTGTATGTTTTGCCTTCTCTACAACTGCACTAAACAACGTACATTTAACACTAGTAAACAATTCACTCAACTAGGAAAATTTTAATTCAGTAAAATGAACAAAGTAGGTCGGTACCATGAGTGAACGATAACTACCGAAAAAATAAAGAGGGTCACAATGGGAGATGCTGTTGAAACGCACAATTATTCGCATCTTCGTCAAAGTCCAGTGGCTATACAAAATGATTACGCACATCAACCGTACCCATGTGTTTTGTACTTGCGCAAATCCGTGATAGTAAGTACTTGATACAGAGAAATCCCTTTAGTCTCTTGGAACTGTCCTTGACAGCGTCCTCGAACGTACTAACAAAATTATGAATCACTTGCAAAATACATTGCGCAACTTATAGAAATAGTGGCCTAGAAAGACTTGCACCGTGTAGTGGCAATTTTCTCGTAATGTGTTTAAATTAAAATGTACGTTGATACTTAAATGAGAGACTCATTGTTACAAGTTTGCTGCCAAAAGTAGTATCTATATGTTTTTCAGTCTCCAATTTTGAAGGTGAGCGCACCTCGAATTAGAAAACTAAGTACAATAGTGTTTCCGTCACGTATCAAATATATATAGCGTGTATATAATATCAGAATTTTTTAAACTAATTTATAGAAGTAGAATTTGCGGTCATCAGAGCTATGAAAATACTCCATTAACAATAATTAAGAAGTTAATTGTTAACCGGGTATGAATAGAAGAGTCGATCGTTTCCGCCTCATAGTTTCGCTGTCGCCGGAGATTAGACGATCCTTTTTATGCGAAAATAATTGCTTGTTATTGCGATCTGGAAGATTGCGAACGCAAGCCCGCTCCGTGTGAGACAGTCTAAAAAACTGCTTTTACTAATTAAATGCTTTCAGCATGTTTGAGGCGCATAAGTGTTTCTGGGTTGGGGTTAGGTCTGTTTTCCATAATGACCAGTAAATTGTTACAGTGTCACCTGTTTTGCCGAACAGAATTCTATTGTATTTAATTGAATTACTGGTATACGTGAGCCAGGTGTAAGACTATATGGGACTGCTAGCTTGAGAAAAGGCTTAAAGCGCAACTTCGGATTAGACCACTGGCCGGAAATTGGCTAGTAAATAGGGCAGCAACAATTTCTTGTTTATGGTCTGGCCATAACAGGGTATATACGTATATATTTGTTTGATGTCAGGTTTAGCTATGGTATATGCCATCGTTGTCAACTACATGTTACATACGATACTCCTGAGACTCACCGATATAGTCGACACGTACTAACTCGAGATAGTCACAATTCACAAAGGATAATTTTGCATACGAGAATCATAAATCAGCACGGTAGTTACCCTTCAATTGGCTTTCATAGAGCATGTTCACGTTCCCTATTTGTTACTCAACAAAATCTCCACTTTGGTCTGGCTTCTTCGCCTATGACTCGCCCACATAATCCCACCTCTGGCTTATGTAACCTTGTCTTATAAAGCTATATGAACAAAACGTATGGATAAGAGTGTGGCTGGTTGTTACGAACATATTGATGTAATTTATTTTCTCCCATAACAACATGTCCTTAATAGTCGCTTTAAATTGTATTTCGTCGGTCATCTCCAGCGCGAAGCCGAAGTGCTATTTAGTCATTGTTTTAACAGAAATCGGTAATGTCATTTATTTTGAAAGAGTCGACCTTCTTTTTTGAGAAACGTTTGTACTGCAGAGCAGAAAAGGATATCTTTGAGGAAGGTAACTAATGCACCTTTTTTTCTCACTAATCTTATTAAAATTGCTGGTTCCGCCTTGCAAATCATAAGTAACTAAGATATAAAAATCGAAAGAGGAGAATAATTAATAGCAAAAATAAATATTCTATCTATTGTGATGGTACAAACATAAATACGGCTGTATAAGGTTACATAGAATCGCTGTGAACCGCTTACCCCAGTTTGTTTTATTCTAGTGGCAGCCGTAGAATAAGTGACAAGAATAAAGATGGAGGTGTTGTTGGAGGCGCATACACACCCACAAGAAGCTCTCTGAAAAGTGATTGGAAAGAACTAGATGAGACTGCTCCAGAGAAAAACTATAAAAGCGTTGCTTTTCAGAGGAAGCCGCGTTGCCTAAATCGTGTTTTCGCCATTGTTGCAGGAAACGTTGCAGGATTTGCGCGTGCTAAACGGGGAGTGCTGGATGAACAGGGAATCCGGATCAAATTTCGTATGTCTCTAGCTTATATCAAAATAGCCGAAAATTGGCTATTGTCATTCCACTCTGCCACAACGGTCGGAGCAAGCTTCTGCCTTAAGTTAGTTCGTGCGGTCTGAAACTATGAGCCTGAGAAGCCCGATACCCGCTCTCGTAGGCGCATCCGGCGAGGAGTAAACACCTGTTGCTGTCTCGAGAAGAAAAACATACGAACGCACAGCGCCCGCAGCTTACGATTGTGAAGCCACCCCAAACTAGAACGGCAAGCTTCGACTTTGTTAGCATTATGAAGCTCAAAACCCGTACTTCGGATCCGTCATCTCGTATATTCGCCATTGAAAATACCGCCTTCAGTGCACTAATTAGGCCGCATCAGCGCCTCGGTGGACGGTGGTGATACATATGTTGCGCTAAGAATGGGCTATCAGTGGGTTCATTTTCAAGGGACACTATACCGGACCAGCTCAAAATCGGTTGAGGTGATAGCGTTTATAATTTATCGGGGCCAGGTGGATGCAAACAAGGCCGTATAAGCATGTTATTTGCCCTGCAGGCAGATAGCGGTCAGAGCACACTGGACAGCGCGAGCAGCCGCGATCAGTATGCCTATTGCATCGACCGCATGATGCGCTGCAGGACTATAGGAAGTGGTTCTATTGGCGCGTGCTCCCGCAAAATACCCTCAGCAGCATTTGAGGCCGATAATTACGCCACCTGATGGCCCGTTTCAGAGAAAATGGGAGCCCGTTTAACTCACCCCCGAAAATATCCTGGAAAGCACTAGATAACGCAACGTGAATTTATTACGCACTAAAGAATATCAGCCGTGGAATGAGGACATCTTGTTCGATAAGCGTGGATCAGAGTGAACAGCTGTGAAAGGCTCATTGAGGCAAGCTAATGCAACTTGCATATGTATGCGAAAGCGTCGATTCTGCGAAGGATCTAGAAAGTTTGGCAATCAAAACGCAGGCCGGGTTCGCCTCAACTAGCAAGGCAAACAAAATTCATTGATACGTACACTTACCAGGACACAGGATCATACGATCATGCAAAAGTTGAAAGCACTAGCGCTTACCAAACTGGGCATGCTGGTAAAAAGGGTGCATGCAAGGATCTGCTTAACAACTTTGGTCCGCTATTACATTTTGTGTCCAGGTTTTGTGCGTTTGAGCAGAACATATTAGCAAGAGTGCATAGAAGGAATATACGCACGTGCCATGATAGATAAAAGCATAAAAACGCCCGAAATATAACGGGTGTCTGGGGCAACGATTTATGGCAGTACAGGTCATAAAACTAAAAACACTTACTTGGATAGTTAATTAGTATAGAACGACAGTTAGTAGCTGTCAGAATTGGAAATGTAACAAACTGAAAAACGCTTAAAAAATATCCTAAATAATTATTGTCATAACAAGTACGTATGTGGTACTTCTTGGTGTTTCTTGTTTGCCCGGAATAGTTCTCGCAGCTCGTCAACGGGCAGCACCGTATAAATGACCCACACAGCTCCGCTGGTGTATAATCACAGCGTGTGCAAATCCACTTCTGGCGTTTCAATTTCGAAGAACATCATTTGTTTCGAAAGAGGTTTAATTGTTTTTATATATGAAAAGTAATTCACAAACTCGATAGCGCTATCATCTTGCTCTTTACAAATTCTATTGGATTTGTAAGTTAGCACTTTATTTCGCCGTACTAAATATTTAAGCTGCCCGTTCTTAAGTAAACCTAGTTAATAAGTAATTAGTGAATTAGTTAAATTGAACAGTAGAAGTATGCGAATTCGACCTGCCCACAGCTGTCTCAACCTATCCTATCCGCCATCCCCAACATCTCCTCCATTCAGGTATACTGAGTGGCTGCGCGACCTGTATTGCGCAATGAAAATTACTTTTCTCCATTACGTCGATTTATTGTTACGTTTCCGTGTCAGGTGAAGGTTTGCCAGAATTGCTTTGATAAAGAGATAACATGTTATCCTAACATGAAACTTCATAGTTTATACTATATCGTAAGTAAATGCAACGCTTTAAATACCAGTGTATTATTAGCTTGGTACCTGACGCCTGTCTACGCTATATGATCAACAACACCCACGTGGATAATTACACTGTTTTGCCTGTGCTCCGGCATCCTGACGACCCCATTTCCCCACTCGGGTCGCAGGAAAATGCAGCTACTTTGCTCCTTTCAGATCGATCTATTAATTGATCTTTTCGATTTTTCTCGGGCCATCTTTTGTCCAGACAGATAGGACATGTATTGATCCACAGAAATATCTATGTAGTAGAATTCTAGATAAGAAAAGCTCATCTAATCCGTAGTTACGAACGTATCAAAAAGGCCTCCGTAGTAAATACTGCACCGAATCTTTGTGTAGTCAGTCGAACTGACCGGCATTGATTCAATTGACAGTAGATGTATACGTATTCCAGACCCCCTGTTCCGCTTACGTATCGAACTCGCCCACTGCCGTAATAATCATCAATAATTGCTTTTCTTTTCAACAATTACTACTATTTACTGACACATACGATCTAACTGTTATGGTAATCTGTGAATTTAGTTGATCGGGGCGTGCTGGAAAACGAAAAGCTTGGTATTTTTTTTATCAGTTTACTTAGTACATACACCGTATCAAAGTGAAACGAGGCCTTTCATCTGATCACAATAAAAACAGTATTACAATATAACTAATAATAACAATGTTATAATATCTGAAACTTTCAAGATATTGCTTCAACAATCGGCTTTCAATGGTTTCGGCGTACAACGAATGAAGATTACTTCAGTTACGCGAATGGTTCATGACAGCGTCCAATGCGCTTGGTTGTCTAAATGGATATCAACGAAACAGCTTTAGTCCAACAGTGCAGCCTGTTGGGACGGATTTTCTTGACAATTACTGATCCAGAAGTTATCAACACTAATGATTTGTAGCGCTAAGGGCACGTTTTTTTTCTTTGCTTATTTGACTTTAAAAGGCCAGGGCATATTGCAGCACAAACACGCGGAAGAGGTGCGGGATTGTGGACTACATGAAATATGGAAGATTATTAATTTCACATAGGGGGACACGAGTACCTATTCTGGTGCGTTACACTGGCTCTCGACTGCGTAACTTAGAAACAATGATTGCTTACAGAAAACAAGCATGAATCGAAATTACCCGGCTTATTACCCCTTATGGGGTGGTGTAATTTAGTTTTAAAGTAGTGAATGTAGCAATACAAGGTAGTATCTATATCTAAATTTTGTCGCCGGACGAAGGCAAATTTGTTGGCACTCAACTCATAATGCCCGTAGCGATAACTTCTAGATATATCTATTTTCAGAGCGGTACGGATCTGTCTGACACATCTAATAAGATACTAGTGCAGAGTGGGTTGCGGAGAGCTATAGCGCCGATTGGATAAAACTACTTATTAAACTTCAATCGCTCATAAAAGAAACGCCGTTCTTTGGGTTGTTACTTCTGGTTCTGCAAGATTCTTCGACATGATCGCGTGCCGCCTGAGTACCGTTACACTAGTGCAAATTTACAGTTCACAGCTGGACAATGGCTTTTTTTTGTTGTTTTATTAGTAGGACGCATCAACAGCATGCAGTATCTATTCGTGGGAGTTTGTTCTAGCAGCCCGTGGCTACGAAACAAACGCGTTAGCCGAGCGGATCCTCGAAGCGCGTTTCACGTTGAGATTTTCATACTGTCAGTTGCTCAAAAGAAGAAAAAAGAATAGTCAAAGTGGATACTTTGAACGATCAGGCCACACGCTCGCTTAAACCTGCATTATACAATTTCCTTTGATAACTATATAGTGTGATATGAAAAAGAATTGTCACGCTGAAGAGGTTTTTATTTCGGCCGATTTCAGTAGAGAGCCCTTCGAAAATAACGTCCACTGAAAAAATAACAGACAACAGCCAGTATGTCTGTTCATTCATAGAGGTACCTTAGGCGACACATATTTGATATTGGGTGGCCCGTACTCCGCTCATCGTACGTAACGCCAGAACCGAGCATTATAACCTCCTATACATAGCTCAGATATGAATGCTTACGAGCAAGTCGTTTGTCGCGCGAATCACTCATAGAACATACATGTCGTGCCTGCGCGTCAGGTGTGCGTTCGGGGGGTCGATACATTGTTGAAAGTAGATTACAAGTTTTGGCTTTCCAAACTGTGGGGCTTGACATCACTACGGCCCTGATGACGACAGAGCAAAGGTTGCGCGTCCTTTGCTTCCTACCCTAAATCAATCAGCAAGATGCATATATATGATTAGGGACTATCCTCATTTTCAACGATTCTTGTAGCAAGCATCTGGCAAGGCCATAAGTGGTGCGAAGGAACGGCTGCATTCGTAAGTTACTCAGCTAATAGCAGTGGAAGTGTTTGACCGAACCGCTATTTTTCGTGCGTTTCAATATTCTCCGAACTGTTTTTATGTTTGCCGTTTTTATGTATTTGTCGAAATTTCTGTGAATCACATCGATATATTCTAAGGAAGGCGTAAACTGTGATCAGCATTAGTAAGTGGCCCTTTGATATCAGATTCCATTTTCATAGTACACAATACGGAAGTTGGTTTCTGAACGTTAAGCCCTACACAATCAGATGAAACCTCACCAGTTCCAGAATCCTCTGATCGAGTGACAAACGACTCAGTTATTATAGTTGAGTTTTGTCGACGTTTCGATAAGCTACCTGCTGTACGCCACAGTAACGTGTCACCGCAAAATGACGGTGGAACAAATTATTGTCTATTTTAGACCGCAAGCCGGTCGAACAGGATATGAATGTGTTTGTTATGTCGGTCCCGTTTGTTAAATAACGTCGATATTTGTCGTCTGATCTAACGTAGACAGAAGTAGCTTGCTCAACAGTAAAGAAAACAATATCTGTTGGGTTTTTTTTTTCCTAGATGAATTGCTTCCGTTTCGGTTGATACGCCCTTTTAGTTTGTACGCTGCCTGAGCATTATGCGTTTTTGTCCAAACGTTGATTTCACGCAGAGAATTTCATAAGCTCTATTTAAGCTAAGTAAGTAACGTGCGATCCTTCTCTCCCTTTATAGACCAGATGAATGGATGCCATGGAGCGCCCAGTTTCTAGCTCGACTCTAGTTAGCTCACGCTCCAGGTTGACTCCTGTCCCTATCCGTTCGCATAAGCCGTGCTCTTCGTTGGGTGTTCGTTCGCTAGCGCTTTGGGTACGGGAGGTGAGCACCAGCGCCCCCAGGTGGGTAAACGGGAAAGCCGCAGCGCGAATGAAAGCAATGAAAAGCCGGTGTCCATCGTCCAACCGTAGGCTCTGTGGCTATGCTTGTGTGTCGCTGTCGCAGCCCCTGCCCTGCCTGCCTATCTATGAGCGGTAACGACAAGCCAAAGCAGCAAACCCAACTGCCGCCGCTGGTGCGGCGTTTGTCTGTTTATCTCTCCTGCAACCGTCCATCTCGGGCGCTTTCGCAGCGTTCCCTCCGTGTGCTAAGGCCGCCATCGCCTCAAGCGAAGAACACAAGACTGCTTCTACTTGCTGCTCCTGGTGCTACTGTGAGAACGACGATACGACGGCTAAGCGACCGGACCACTATTCGGCTGGCCGTTGTCGTTCCTTGTGGCTGGAGCTGGTGGGGGACGTGTATCGAACGTGCTGCGACCATTCGGCAGCTCGACGGATGGTGAAATGTTGTTGTTGTCTTGCTCAAATGCCCTTATAACATTTAGCTGAATGTGCTGGAGGCAAGCGGGCAGAACGACTCTTTTCAGTGCGGCTTTTGCGTGAGTTCGAACGGCGTACACTCGAAGCAAACGCAGTCGATATGCTCCCCCTGACGGATAACGCTAAAGGCAGATTTCCCAACAAATGTTGTTCAGTTCTGTAAGAGGGAAACGGTATTGACACATGCGTGCATGATATCTGTTGGTGGCAGTGTGTTTGAGGAATCGCAAATCACTTCCAATAATCTAAGCCGGAGATAACGCCAGACTGTGTAGAAACTCAGCCGACGACCTGTGAAGGCTGCTCTGCCGAACGCGAAAGAAAAATAGGCTGTTAGAGTGAGGCACCGGCTTCGCAAAAAAGGGTTGTTTCTTTTTCTAGGCGGTGCGATCTGCAGGACTTTTGTGTGGTCTGTCGCCTGCTCTGCAGGAGCTGAACGTGGGACGATCGTGAGAAGCGTCGTGCGCCCTAACTTAATGGAAGACATCGCCCTTATTCGATGTTAGTCCTTACTTTGTCCACTTTTTGGTGTTCGATTGCCTATCGACACATTAATAATAACAACAGTACTAATAATTTTACTGCCGTAGCGAAACGGTGTGCGACGTAGCCACATAGAGCTTCGACCAGCTTAACGATGGTGACGGTTATGGTGGACGCCCCCTATATAAATTGCCGCAGTCTTAAATAGTGACAACGACTTATTTGTCAGGGCAATCACTGTGATTACGATGTCATTGAACGCTATACAATGCACTTTGGGTGTGCCTCTCTGATATATAGGATAAGTTTTTCGGGCGTACGTAAAGGCGGGGGCAGCCTCCTGAAATTGAGGTACGTTCAGATTTTTACAAACCGTATGTATTTTCTGACATATAGGAAACATGCATCGTTCATGATAGTGTACCAAGTGTTGTTGATACGTTGTGTATATATAGTTGATTGGTTATTTTGCTTTGAATATAAGCGCTTTTCAAATAGACACAAAAAGTGTTCCATGGGGCCGCGGACTACAGACCGTTCAACGACATTTTGCACTTAACAAACTGATCTTACCGAGTATCCTATTTATCCTTAAAATGCTAGGACCTATAAAGAAATCGGAAGTCGATGAGTTTGCTTGATTGAGTATGAGATGGTACCAGAACAGCGTCTGATGTTCTTATTACAACGCTAGATAACTAATTATCATCAGTCAAAATTACATAGTATAATACGGTACGTTAGTGTTTGTTATTACTGCCTCTGTAACGTCATTGCCCTTTGCAATCTACCAGATGCGAAGTACGAAGGCAGATGACAGCTAATGCTTAATAAGATCTTCTATCGTTATGAGAAATTTCGACGTTTTCCGACTAGCTTTTTCTGCTATGAATTGTTTCACTATAATAATTTTCAAGCATTACTTTTACAAACGAAAGCGCGCCGGCAGAACGTATCGGAATCATACTGCCATTGACTGCGTCCAGACTCGCTCAACATGAGTGAGCATCGGCATCATGGATTGCGCGCTAAAAGCAAAATCAAAAGCTCATCTAGAAAAGACGATTCGAGATGATCGTATACGAAGTCACCCCAACACCTGTACGTAATTTTGAAGTCCTAACTCTATTTTGTCAAACAACCGCTTATCAAGACGTAACGTTCCCAATGATTGGTAAGGGGAAGCTTGATTATACCACTGTAGGTAATCGTCCTGTTCTATCATCGTGCATGCCCGTATAAAACGTTCTAGTCACCTGCACTTTTTTATAGCATCAAGCAATCTTGCTCAGCCTCAGAATGGGTGCTATTCCCTTCCAGAAAAAACTAGAGATCTAAATTAACCTAAATTTATTATTTTCCAAGCCTCACTGCGTATCTTATCAAAATAGAAGGCAAAAAATTCTACGCGTGATATGTAATCATTTATTTACAACAGATCAACAACGTATAGCAATGATTCTTGTTCTATATCAAATAGCTTCGATCACCACCGAGCGACCACGTTAGAAACAATAAAGTTTCTCGCCTGTGTTTGCAATGTTTTTCATGTCATAACATGTTTTATCTTCACTTACTAAATTGTGAATTATTTGGAAACCAGCTTCCAATAAACTACGCTAAGAATATGAAGGACTTTTTAAGAAAATCACTCATACGGTCTCTTCTGTTCGCAGTAGAAAGAAAAGTAAAGCCCTAACCATCGAATCGGCATGCTACGTATCTACTCTACCTTCTGAGAGGATTTGAAACGGTTACTGTCGAGTTAGGGGAAGGGACCCATTTCTAAGGACCATGCCATGCAGATTCGTGAGAGCCACCGTATCGGGAAAAAGTTCTCATACCCATGAGTATTGAGCAATTTAAAAATGTAACTATTGGTCCACTGGAAACCAATATCCATATAATTAGTTTTCTTGTTCCCTATCCATCGCCTTTGTAGACAGAAGTCGATGCGTAGCGAAACATGCCCGTGTCTTTTGTGCATATGGGGTTATGTAGCTTTTTGGTTTTCCATAGTGATGAAATGGATAACACGTAATATTTGGGGGAAACAGTCCAACATTTACGTATTCGAACAGAGTGCCAGCGCAAACAGCGATCATGACTGTCGGAAGCACGGAACAGATGGTCGACAGTGATGTTTTATAGAGAAATCGACGCGCCATCTCCGCTATCAGCGTGTACCGTTTGTGTACTTCCTGTTTAATTTAGTAGACGATGTCCGATGATTACAACGATGCCTGCAGACGGCACTTCACTAAGGACCATTTTCTTTGCTGTTAGGCAGAAGCAGCTGTGGCAAAAAAACATTGTTCCAATATCTGCAGCGCGAGCGGGTGTTCAATGTGGCCCATTATCACCGTCGGTCAGCACTAGCCCATTTATGGTCATAGTGAGTAAATAACACAGAACGCGATAACGTTTAGCAGCAACGAAACGGGAAGTGAGAAAAAGCCTATTTGATTGCTTAGAAACATGGTCAGTAAAGCTCGCATAGAAAGTTTCCGTCTTCGGAAAAGGAGCACCTATTAAAAACGGGAGAATCATGGTAACAATAATGACGCTAGCCCGGACCAAGCAAAACAGCAACTTGAAAATTACTGAATCGCTATAGCTTTATCAATGTGCTAATGCGTTCTTATAACAAATTCAGTATTGCGAATATACACTGTAGATGTGGGTATCTAATCAAAAGAACATCGATCGCTAGTTCTATTTGTCCTCCTATTTGTGAGCCGATTCCACCTCACACGGAGATCGGATGATCATCTTCATGATCAATCACTGCTTTGCGTTTGCCATTGCATATACGATGTCAGCAGCAATGTGTATACCTAACCTAACCTAACAAATGAAAGCTAAAGATACAAACCATCAACGCCTCTAGTTAAATGGACATTTGGATTGAATTTGATTGGTTTATCTGCAATAACGTGCATCGTTCCCCAAAATTCCCCAGACGGTTAATTTAGGGAAGCAAAATCATGGTTACTAGAATCAAACGGGAGTCGTTCTTACTAGCTGGATTATTGTTGTTTTAAACATGCACATAAACAACATGGCGTCGCCAATGGGGTGCCTCCTGTGCGCTCTGTTGTTTCGCCAATTTTGACTCCCGACGATGGCCGTACTTTTCCAACTGCACTAATAGGTGTTACGATTGACGTCTCGGCAAGCTTGACGCGAACGCACAATTAAGCGGGAAGGGAGCTGTAGCGCTTTCAGTGTATCCCTATTGATGCTGGCTAAGGATACATTCATTTGGTTCAGCTGAGGAAAGCGGCAGGGGCTTTGCGCAGGGAAGCCTCAATATCGTTGAGACACACGACGCCATGCGTCATAGCCATCATACGAACGTAGCTTTAAGGCTATCTACCGTAATGTCATGTAGCGCATTGCCATATCTGTCTTTGCCGACATACTCTGAGCTGCAATGATGGTTGTTTAGGACACCTGCGCTAACATTTAACGCGAGTACAATACTTCTAAGTACGGAATAATGTCGAGATAATTTTAGACAGAGAACTTTCTCTGCTCTTGCTATAGTTTGAACGCATTATTGAAGAAGATATTGTTGGTTTCTAGCAGCCAGCTGTGTACTCTAGTTGTCGTAGCTGGTTTATTACTACGTCAATGTATGGGAAATTTTATGTTGAGAGAACTAGTAGTAGTGCCTTCAAGCTATAGGAAAAGCTATGTTCGACCATTAGACGCTAGTTAATTCTGCCTAAGTAACTTCTTCTGTCGTATGTGGGTCGGCGCAAAAACTACTAGATATATTTTTCTGTCCGAGATACCAATATCAACTAGAAAACATCGCCTATACATAGAAGCGAGAAAGAGACGTAGCAACGTTTCCTCTTCCTACTCAGACGATGTTAGGAACAATGAATCGACTATATCTCGGTCGTTAAACGACTCAGTATGTGAGTGAACCGATTAAAGTATCCCAGTTACCAATAGAATCATCTGCCGAATTTGTCGCTATACACTGTAGTGGCATTTCGGCTTTCTACGTTAACTTACAAGTTTCAATCGTTTGCACATACTCTTGGAAAATATTTGATACAATATGGCCTGTACACAGCTTATAGAATCTGATCAAAGCGGTAAATGCTGCTGCGGAAAACGAGCTAATAGCATCTGTATTTGGACTAATATCATGTAACGACTGGACGGTGGTTGGTCACCTCGGGGGCTTCGAATCAGGTTCAGGCTGTAGTTTCTGTGAATTAGATACACGTGTATTCTGTCTGACGTTAGATCTGATCTATTTAAGTGGGTCCGCCTTGCATATTTTTCACTTTCCGTTTCATTAATATTTTGCATGAGTCTGCCGTGTGGTATGAAATAATGTTTAGCGATAGAAGCGCGCAAACAAACGAATCGTATTTAGCCTATAAGACGAAACAAACGTCGCGTGCAACATACTTCAATTTATTCTACTTACTTACCCCTGCACAGGAAGAAGATACTGAAAGATAGTAGACCACTCCCAAACCCATCCCACGCAGTCAAGTGTTAGTAG
>NW_019213629.1:493872-509309 GCF_002532875.2 Varroa jacobsoni
TTACTGATAGGCACGTATCACTGAGGTCATTCCAGATAGCGCTCGATAAACCACGTTCAGCAACATATTGCCTTATAATAAACGAACTTTTTGTTGTGCGTCTGCTTTTAAACAGAGCACAGCCACAACAACACACTCTATATAAGGAACCTACTATAACACACTGTAAACATATGGCAGGCCGAAGGCGTGAAATAGATAAACTCAATGAGCTTCTTTCCTATGACAGGCACAGACACATTGAACCATATGGATATGGAAATACAGTGATACGGGTGAGCTGACGAATGAATGTAAACGTCTATTTGTGGCCAGCCGTCTATTTACGCCCCAGAAAACTTAACAAAGTTTTCTGGGGCGTAAATAAACGGAATAACAAAACAGAACAACCATTGACAACGTAACCGTTAGATATCAACTGAATCGGCAATACCGCACTGGGCTATGTCAGACCCGTATTTTGACGATTTGACCCAGCTTGACGATTCGAGGAGTAATTAGAGTAACTTTATATACACTTTGATATCAAGTTTAACCATTTTCAAGTAAGCGATCAATTAGATTTCGCGCGAATGATCGGGTGATCTATAGGACAACTAATAGAGAAAAGCTTTTTTCGATGGAACATTTCGGACTCGACATCTCTCCGGGGGGGGGGGGGGGGGGGGGAGTGTCTTCATTGAAGTGTGTTTAAGTTACTGACAGCACGCAACGCGACGCTTTTCTAGGAAAAGCCACAGTTTGATTGAAATTGGCAAATACGGAGTTTTTTTTTTCTTTTGAGAAACGGCTTGTGAGACCGAGAGAAAGAGAAAATAACATAACTGGATGTTTTCTAGACCATTTCCAATCCTAGCTAATCAAGTACCTTTCTGGATTTTTGGGCTGAAGCGTTTTTGCAAATTTTATTGCATTGTATTCCTAAATCTTATAGGTATGCTACTGTTAACGGTTGCTAGTTCCGATATTTTTAATAGTACCTGCAAATACCGGTTTGGTTACATGATTTTGTTAAAATACATCTATTTTCTAAAAGTGGTATAAATAGCCAAACCGAAAATTTAATCCAAACGACGATATTTCCTATTAAAATCAGTCGCTTTGTCTATCGCGCAGTTCCTTCATGAGCTGTCTGCTCGTTGCAGCTTCGAAGTTGCGGCAGCTTCTACAACTAGAATCCACGAGATGAGCACGAAAACTTCAACAGCGACATCATCGTCGTCGTCGTCGTCGTCATCCGACATCTCGAAAAAGGTATCCGCAAGTATAATCTTACTATGTCCATTCTCCTCACGAACAGGCCTAGCTGGAAAATTGCATTTACATTCCTTTGGGCACTCCTAAAGTGTCCCGTTAAGGTCCCAACAGTACCTTCCAGTCCCCATAACTATACCAATTTTCAGCTGGACGTTTGGTTCGTCCTGCGATGCATAGCATACTGAGCATTCATTTCGCGCGCGATAAAAACTGTTGGCACTGTCGAAGGAACTTGAAAGTGTTTAACTTTATGAAGAGACTTTGCTATATATTGTACAGGTACTCGCTGCATTGATTTCACACAGATTCTAGCGTTCCAACATCTTGCCTTATAATTAACTGGGCAAAAAACGCTTATTACATCGTACTTTTTTAACGCTTCGTCCGTCGACGGCAGGTTCACTCGTACTTTGCCTCGCTATCTTGTGCGTCCGCTCGAATATTGGACGACGTCAGAAGTATCTCGACTGCGCACTCGCGCAGGCAGAATCATACATTTAATTCAAAGACGAACTCAGCTAAAACGTCGCCTGGAGGCTGGGAGTCACTTAGCGAAAAAGAACGTGCCGACCTCGTCATTGAAAGCCTGGTACCCGAAGATCTCGAACAAAAGTAAAGTGTTTCCATTCTGTACAGTTGGAAATTAGTGCAATTTAATTTATTTTGATTGCAATTTAAATATTTTACCGTACTAAGTAGAGGTCGGATCACTTGTTTAGGGTGTAACAACATTATAGTTGTTAGAAGCCATTTCATGACGGCGTACGTTATACTTACATTGTCTGCAATATTTGTTTTCGTCATTAAATTAGGTATCGCTCTCTGACGGGAGACAGCGACACGGATACCGGGAGCTTGGCTTGGTCTGGAAGCCCTCTGGGACCTTTGACTAGTTTTGTCGATCCTTCGCAAACTTTTCCTCTCATCGAAATTAACACTGGTCCTCCGTTAGCTTCAGTGGTGACCGTAGGGGACACTCTCGCTCCCGACACTCGAGGACGGAGTATTGTCATGGAAGAGGATATCAACGGCCAGAAAGTGCCAATTGTAAGTAAATCTCGCAAGTTGCTCTATCTATACAAAATTGCTGGGGGTTATACCCCGGGGTAGTTGCTTATCCTTGTCTATAATTAGAAGCCAGTTTCTCTACTTCCATTACTTGTCTCTAGTCTATCAATAATATACTATAATTCTGGCGTCTATGCAAGCTACTTTTGTGTGAGTCAACCAGTCCTCCATATTATGAAACCTCGACCTCAGTGATGACCATTGACTATTTTTTTTTTTTGATTCTATGATACTTAAAAACTGTCTCGTAATTTTAGTTCTTTATGATGCTAAACCTCAAGTTAGCGTTCGTTGCAAATGTACTACTATTATTTTACTAGATTGATCATGTTGCCTCGAACTGGTGCGGAATTGGAGTATGAAAGTACCGTTGTACCCATGTATCTTTGCGTACGGTTACGTATCCAAGGTATCTAGGAGCTCCATGTTTAGCAGCAGCGCCGTAATAAACACTAGGAGGCAATATTTCTGCAACGTCCTGTAGTTGTCTGAAGTAATGCATGATGACGCCTTGAGTACCGGACGAAAAACAGAAATGTCTACGGGACACCTGTAACCATATGCGTAACAGGGTTTATAGACGGCTTCTTGGCGTAACTGCCCGATAACGTACTATAGCTTCAAAAGCATCCGATATAATATAGTCCCGCTGGGTTGATTCATTTACTGAAACACGTAATGGACCCAACTGTTTTTCCAGTATCAACCGATTGTAGGTTAACAACATTTATTCTGATGCGGAGTGCAGCGGTGGTGCCCTTTTTAGGCATTTCAACGTATCGTTGGTATGCTTTCTGCATAGATGCTTAGTGACAGAAAGCATTTTTGTATGCTGATTTAAGTATGGCCCTGGTTAGCGAAGTTTATAATCACCAGGTTGACGGTAGAGGGCCTAGGTAAAGGGAGCACCTACGACGCAAGGGTAGAAGGGTAATTACAGCCATGACGGCGATGTATCAGTTTCGGCGTTACGACTTCAGATGAGCTGTTGACCAGACTCTGTCTGGCCCCAAAAGCAGATCACAATTTCTATATGTGGTAGGCTCTCTACAAGCGACATGCGTTCTGTCGTAATGTTTTATATTTGGGCCGGGCTTCATTATTTAGTGGCTGTCTAAAACAACAGCTTGATTTGTTTTTCTAATGATTTTGTTATTTCGCGATTGCGAACAGCTTGCTGACCTGAACAGGTTCGGTAAAAACGACTCTGGCGCCTAGCGACCCTATATGCGTACAGTAAAGCGACATCCTCTCTAGGGAATATCCGCCAATGTCAGAAGCGAGTATCATTGACGTCTTGTCTTATTCGATAACCCGTCACATAACGGACGGTCCTATGTTTTGATTTGATGTTGTCATCGTTTTGCCGATGCCGAACACAAGAAAACATTAGATCATATTTGTCACCTGACGGCTTTATTTTTACGTATCCTGACGTACCTATAGGTTAGGATCAACGAGAGCATTATTGGCACACTTACTATACCACCGCAGTATCCAAGAAGGCCATTGACGTCGCGTTACAAAAAATTCTGATGGTTGTCAAGCGCTATTTTAAACGGGCTACGATCAGTATTAATCATTTGTGTAAGTGTTTTAAGCTGGAAGCTTTCTAGTTAAGATTTATTCAGATTGAGCCTATATGCATGGACACTTACATTTGAAAAAAAAGTTGAAGCTATCCATTCGCCTTCTGTTAATTATAGATATAGAGTCATCAGATTGTATATCCTCTGCAATGCCTAATGATGGTGCACTGTTCTATCTAGTATCCATTTCGCTTATTCAACACTTGAAAGCCTCGTTTCATGTTCTATTTGCTTGGTAGCGACCATAACAATTTCTAAATCTCGTTTTGTTCTCTATATAGGTCGCCATGAGAATTGGGTCAATCGCATCCAAAGCTTAGGAATACAAAATATTGAAATGGCTCGTTCTATATGTGCATATATAGCACGCCTGGATATATGTATGTAGCTTAGCTTACGGGACGCGATCGACGAACGTTTTTGTTTTGAGTTAGTGATTTCGATCTAAGCATGCCGACTTCGATATTAGAGGTCGCTGGAATATTCTTACATTTAATCTACCCTTGGATGTGGTCATATACGAAACGGAATTTCACAACACACGATGACTATGTTTTACTTCGGGCAAAGGCGTTCCTCGATCCCGCTGACTTTGGCGTATCTATTTGTCGCGAGTGGTAATGATCCATGGTATACCTCGTCTGGTAACGGGTAACGTTGTCGCCAGCCATTGTTGATGTCGGTGCGCAACGCATCGCCGACGAGCGCCCGCTGAAGTGACACGACAAATGCCACTTGTCGATACGTCCGTCCATGAGCCCTCCTATGTATATATGAGGGCTGACTGAGAAGTGCCCAGAAGAAGTGTTACCGTCTTCTGCCCAGGCCGATTATTTTCTTTCAAAGCCGTTATTGTAGTTATGGTTACTAGTATTAAACAGTCCGGCTGCTGCTTGTTGCCTTCCTATTGCAAAGGGCGACCAATAAGGCGTCTCATAGTCCATCACATTCAGCTTCAGTGGACACCGACTCGGGAGCATCCAACAGCGTTGACAGCAGTCAATAGATGAGAATTATGAATGGTGCTATTGTTCTTAATAAAGATAGGATGATGATCAAGCCGACTAAATGATTCCAGTGGCAGCCACTACGTGGTATAGCTGCCATCGTAATCGTACGAGTCAAGCTAGGGCTGGTTTGAAAAAGGTTTATATATACGCCCCCAGTATGCTTGTATTAGGTAACTAACTCATGCGCACCTCAAGTCACCTCAAAAGGCTTCGTACTTCTACGACTGAGCTGATTGATCCGTACTTGTCCTTCATTCTGCGTAACAGTTTGTTCTCCAATATGTATTCTAAATCAAAGCTAAATAATAGTTTGTACTGGAACGGTTAGCTCTGTGTTGCCAGACAACTGGCTTCTATTGCTCTCTTCAACAGAAGGCCCAAGCGTGCTTTATGCCCATCTGAAAATTTTAGCATTTTAGAAAAAATTGTTTTGTTTGTGCTGTTGCCCAAAACAAGCCAAAAACATCTACTCAAAATTAGCTTTTTAGAAAAGTTGGACGCGAATATACGTGCAGGCAATTAAGATCCCCTACAGATCAAAAACAATTTATCAACGATCAGTATATTTGTGAATATTTTAGCTTCGACCGATTATTACCTAGACACTTGCGGTACCGATTGCAATGACAACAGAAAGAACTAACTTTTAATTTCAAGTAGAGATAATGAATGATAAACATAGGTGAGGTTTCGACCTCGAAAGTAGATGTTTACAACCTCAGGTAGGATTGCTATAGGGGCAGTTGAAAAGTCCGTTCATGGGTAGTAATAGAAGTTTTTGCCTTACTGTATATCAGACGTATTTTAGCGGTCCGCTCCGGCACCAGAGAGATGTTGTTCATATTGAGCTTCATTAGAAGTAGGCGTGTGTTTAAGACTGTTGATTCAATGTTTGCCATTCATTATTACAGACGTGGCGCGATGAGCACGCACAAGCGTTCAGTTGGTACAATCAGTCATGTGATCCAATCACGCCGAGTCGAGACGCCGCTGACTCCGCCAAGAACCGAGAATCCGCCCAGCTTCGTATTCCGCCACCGTTCGTTAACCTCTGTGGGGCGGAAGATGTGACAGCTTGCAATGCTCTGAAAAGTATAATTGGCGACCATCAACCACCATTAGCACGTTTGTCCACTAGCGTTTCAGGAACGCTCGATTCAGGTATCAGCAACGCCACTTCAGATGGAGCGGTGTTTGCGTCTGGAAATAGCGAAGTAAGTGCAGGTGGTGGAGATCGCGTATCGCGACGAAGCTCCCGTGCGTCTACACCCGAACGCAGAAAATCACCGTTAATGCGGCCAAAGCAAGCTCCACCTCCGCCACCAGCAGCAGTAGCATATTCACAACCCAACAATCAGGACATCAACCACAAGGTATATAGGCAGGTGTTGATGCCTGCAGTTCAATATGTCCTTTTTTTTCTCGATCTTTGAAGCATCTTAGACACAGAAACCTCAGTTACAGGTGTTAGTGGCTACACCTAATGTTTCGATTGCGAAATGCAGGAGACTCCAAAGGAGACTGGAGGGGATCGATTATGGTTAGGAGAGGTCTTAGCAAGTGGCGATTCTGCTGCCAGACAATTGTCCGGCCGCCGAGAGATGTCCGCCTCGAAGGAAAGTATCGCCAGCGCTCAGAGTAGCCACAATGAGCCGACGAACCAGGCCTTGACAGGGGGTTCTGCCTTCCTGCAACCGCCAAGATCATCTTCCGCGCAGCCAGCCACTGGAAAGAAGCGCCAAGCCCCCAAACCACCTGTGAGTAACATTATTTGTAATTAGCTCTGTCTTATCAATTAACAGAGGCTATAGGACGACACGCTGACGACTGAGCCATAAAAACTATGCTTTTACGTTCATATATGGATCAAACACTGGTGAGTATGGAGTTAGCGCATCATCGGGATTTGCGCAATAAAAACGTTTTATAATTCTGCTGGCCTATACACACGTAAGCTTTTCCATAAGGTTACACACCCTCATCGTAGACTAATCAAGATCTATCAGTCTCAAATGCAATCTCCCGTACAATTTATGCTAATGTATCAGTTCAGTGAGCGGTAAAAACGGAAAAGGGGTCGCAACAAATATTAACTATTGTTTTTAAACTTTTTTTATTAGATGATCGTTGTCGAAATCAAAGTTTGACATCTTCTGTGTTATTTATATATGTCTATATGTAACAAAAAATGAAATCACACTGAACGTAGGCCTCCCCTGCACAGCTAATTTTCCAGAAGTTCCAGTTACTGTACAGGACCACAATGTATATGAAAGATTCATTGTGAATCGTGTCGTACCATGTGAAAGGCCTCCTCTGATAGGGAAACATAATAGAAGCACAGGTTCTAAAAGGTTAAGAATCTGTTCATATCTGCTGCTAAGAAAAGCTGTATTAAAGTACCGCGAGTAACAGAACATATTTTCTCTTGATTGGGCGTTAGAGAATGGGTGTGTGTGTGTTGCTGTTCTGTGTATGATCCGTATTTTTTGCTACACCTTAAAGGAAAACGAAATTTCACAATCTATTTCAGGTATCTCCTGTTGGCTCTGCTCCCGAACCTCCTGAACGTTCATCGACCCTTTCGCTGGCCTCAGTTGGATCCGCTGCATCCTTTGCATCTGCAAGCTCTAACCCACTATCTAATACCGGCAGAACTGGAGCCGGTGCAAAATGGCCCTCACAGGTAGTGGAGATGCTCCTTGTTCTTCACTTGCAGTTTACCTAGATGCACTACGGTGGAGTATAGCAAGTTTACGAATGTTATTGATTATTACCTGGCCATCGGTCGAAGTTAAACCAGCGCTCAGTTGATAACGTCAAATTCAGTTTTGCTTCAGCATGCTCGAAGCAAAACAAGAAAAAGCGTTCATTTTATAGTTTTATCGTTCAATAGTTTCTACATAGAGTGGTACAACACCTCGGCGTAAATAGATATGTTCCTCAAATCATTTCTAAGGTAACTGATTACCTTGAAAACGTGAAAACTGATGAAACGTATGGCCATAAAATGAGATTTTATATAACTGTATTACTTTTCGCAAGAATCAGACGGAGCGACCACGCAGTTCGTTTTGCCCATCGGCGGACCCCGATCAGCCGCATATACTGCCTGAGGCATTAGCTCCAGAAACTGCAAGGGGTACCCTAGAGGCTCGGGCGTCCCCTCTGCTACAACATTCTAACTCCGGCCTTCGGGCGAAGGTGCCGCCTCAACAACTCAAAAAGGTCAAGCATATGCAGTAATCAAGCCATAACGAGCCTGATTTCAACAGGCCTCTTTTTTTAACATCTTATACAAATTTGAGAACTTTCCACTCTGATCTGGGAAAATTCTGATTAAAATATGTCCGCGTAACCATCATATACTCTAGCACTTGCGACATGATCGTAAATATATGAATAATAAACGTGAGCCTCGTACGTCTATAGCGGGGGGAGAAATAAATGTGAAGCTTGAAGATTATATCTCTAGACTAAAAAGAGGAAACGTTTGATCTAAATGATGATGGAAATTCTTGGTTTCATGGCTTCATAGCAGTCAGAAGAGAAGGCCGTTGCTGAATTAGCAGTATCTATAATTAGTGTCAATTTTTTTTACCTTGCCCGCACATCTTGATATTAGAGCTATAACTGCCTTTTAATTTATAATATAAAGAAAATTATTATTCTGTTTTCCATTACAGGTCGTGCCTCCTGTCGCACCAAAGTTTGAGCCGTCTCGACTTGGCGTAAAAAGTTTGACGGAATCAATTATATCTACACCAGTCATTAACGACGATATACCAAAAACCGGTTTTGATTTCCTTGATAACTGGTAATCGATGCGAATAATGATAATAAAGCCTTAAAGATCTAATAATTAGGTTAGATAATCCAATCGAAGGACTCCGGTATATAAAGGAGATTGTAACACTATCCTGTTTCCTTTATCCAATGAATCTGTGGATAATTTTTTCCAATAATTTACCACCACGAATGCTACTATTCATTTGTGGAATGGCTGCAACATGGCCTCTTCACGAAATGGCCAGCAGAAATAATAATCAAACGCGTATCACCCCACGGCGAGTGCTAAACTCGTCGGAAGGACTCAATAAACAATATTGAAGCTTCTTATTAAATCTTCACTATAAACGTGCTCGACAGTGGGGTACTATATGGACAAGATATGCCATTCTGAATACGGAGAGGCCTGCTATTTGGTTTTTTTTTTTATGTTTTGGCCAGTGAAAGACACGCGTTATTGAGACGTCGCGAATGATGGCGTTTACTGACGAAGTTACCACGAAAACATGTTGACACTGCGTATTATAGTTCAATAACACACGAATTAAATTGTTTTTTATTTCAAATTTGTATATATAACTAAAGGCTGAGTGCTGAGGACGTTTCTCTTTGCGGAGGGTAGACTATATAGCCTTGCAATGCCTACAACTCAGAAGTATCCGTTCTTATGGAAAATATATTTTGTTATTAAACTGCGAAAATAACATTCTGAACAATGGCTTCGAAACATTCACGTTGAGTCGCACCCTCGAATAAATCTACGGGGCTTGCCGAAACAAATCTGAATTAATATAGCTATTTCCGTCCACCCGCTCGGTATCCGGGAAGTTCATAAACTCACACATTTTATCTGGATTTTTTTTTTGGCAATTTTTGGACAATTTGCATTTACGTTTGGCTGGATCGAGTTTTTCTCATAAAAAAATCATTTTTCTCATAGCGGATGACAGTGAATGATGTCCAGATTTGGGGTCTTGATTGAGCCCAGATCGTAGCAAATGAAAATAGGCCAGTTTTCGTCGTGTCGAATCGAACTATTTTAGGAGGTTCGTACTATACCTGAATGAAAGCTGATTCGATTACGCCCAATGGTAGTACCTTGTTTCGTGTTCCACATAGAGTGACGTTAATAATTCGAATGCTGCAACGAATTGTTTCAAAAGACGTATAAGAAAGACCCTAAAGAATACGCTCAGATGTAATATATTCCATATTGTAATATGGCTTAACCATAAAGGCTTGAATAGCACTTGTGTTCTTGTTTGCCCTGTTATCGGATTTTTCAATGTCGGACAGGTAACACCGTTCCCTGACCTCAGCAGAATATAGTGATATTCTGGTGTGGACGGCCGCATCGCATTAGCTGCCCAACAGTAACGTGTGTCTGTTGAACAAATTTAACATGTGTGCATACGTTGATGTGCACATGGGGCTAAAAACACGTACCAGCGCCAGTGTACCTACTTTTGACAGTGTCCCATCGACTGACCATGGGGAAATAACGTTATCTAGGTTCGGCGTCCCAATACCCAGCTAGTGGGCGCTACCCATTATGTGTCACGATTAGACGCTGTGTTCATAATGCGACATAGCGGTATCGTCATCATTGAAGGCTGTCATTAGTTCGAGCCCAAGGGAAACGTTTACTCTGCCCGCTTGTGTTTCACAATGAGACTTTATTCAAACTAGTTTGATTACGCTATCCTACACAGATGCTCATTCAGTTATTAAGAAATCAATCACTTAGGTATATTGGCATACGTAACATACCGGCCTGTAAGTTTAGCACTGTGGAAATCATGTCGCGGGTTTTTCAAAACCGTGGAAGTGTCGCTTGTGTGAGCTCATAGTAACTATTAACTTTCAGTAACTGTGCTTCTGGGTTTCGTTTGAATTAGAAAAACGGTGTTTTTTTTCTTTAACACGATGTCTCAGTGAGAAGTGTGAAGGCTGGGAAATGAATAACATTTGCATTCCATCGGTCGTTGCTTCACTTATTCTATCGCAGTCCATTTCGTCTTATTCTAATTCACAATGGGTCCGTCCCATTGATTCGTTGTCGAAATGAAGGAGATCTTTAGCATGCATCTTTGTGTATGTACGTGTAGGTGTGCATGTGTACGTGTATGTGTACCCTATATCTAACCGACCTACAGTTAATCTCCAATTTAGGTTCAGCTCAATTTTGTAATTGTAAGAACACGATTGCAATCATATTATACAACTATATTTCGTTATTATTTCACACCTGCCTATTTAACGGCTCCACATTTTAAAATACTACCTTATTATTTACGTTCCAACATGACTAACGCTTGTTGGTGTTCATATGTTAGAACAGGTTATTGTTTAATCTTCGACCGTTCATTCATCCATCGGTATTGAAATGACCGCACGGTCACGGCGATGGTCTCCTCGTTGTGTGAACGCATAAGCTGGATGTCATCTAGACATAGGGACGTTTCTGAAGCTCACTCGGAACAAAAAAGATTTGCTTTTTTCATCAAAACGTGTCCCTGAAAGCTTAACTATTACCGTATATAAATAAATACCACTTTGTTCATGCCTGCGACGCCGTTAGAGGGGCATTGCTATAAAGAGGACATTGCCATATCGGAGGAAAAAAGTTTTACGCTTAGTTCAGGTGTCTGCTTTTTAATAGCTTCCGTCCTGGCAACTTCAAACATAGTTTTGTAGACTGTTTTAGCATGGAAACTTCAGTCATGGGCTGTACTCACAAACGATTTCAAAATGGGCCAACTAATTGTGATAAAAGCGTCATGTACGCATGACATGACTTACAAAGAATAATCAGCCAATACGTAGCTGAAGACCGTCTGACGCTGCCGTCTAACAACGCACGGCTGTGTCAATCTGATAGAAACAGCGACGGACGGTGGGTATTTACAAGTTTCATAGTTCATCGAGCGAGGCCACCGATACTTGGGGTTAGAACAGAACTAAATCCTAGCCGCAGTCAGCGACACCACAGCCAGTGTCATAAATAACAAAGGCCATCATAATCCGCCACAATGATCAATGTGTGCAAATAAGTAGGAATTTACCTTAAAAAACTTTCATAGAAATAGATATTTTTTTAATAGATATGTAACGATATCTAGCAGCAACTAGATTACCATCACCACAGCAGCGGAAGGCTGGTTCCTTGTAAACGTCGATTTGATTTGAGCTGACAAAACTCAGATGAGAGCAAACCCTGAAGAAGAAGAGGGCAAAAGTACCTCTAACCAACAGAGCTGAACTTCTGGTTGCTGGTATTATGCTTGCATCCATCCTAAATTGATGAGCATATGTTATACGACAACGTAATGATAAGTTGTATATTTAAAGAAGAATCTGTAGGATATGGGGCGGCTTTGTTGGATGTTACTTATAGACATTAGCATGTCGACAATTCGGACAACAAAGCCAGCGGCCTATTACAGTTGAGCTGTATTATGATATTTACAATACATACCATAGCAACTTGGATTGTATTAGAGTGAAGCTATCAAGAAGAATAGGTAACCCCATTTAATAAATGAAGTTGTGCGGATTTCACTTCGACGATCTCAGCCAACAAAACGCCGCCGCTTTTTTAGTTGGTCAACTATGTCATTAATAATATTCTAGCCCCTATTCGTAGCTTAACTGCCGACTGAAGAATTTTATAAGTTAGAAATTACTTCTATGATGAATACAATTGACAATGAATAATATATTATATTTTTACACAAAACGTTTGGTATGTCTTCACTTTTCCCTTCATCTGATGCTCAGATAATCTTTGCGTCTTACTATACACGAAAATAATCATCAGTCGGTCTTCTCGAAATCACGGTTCAGTTCCAACTCAGGTTTATTGAGTGAACATATGTGATCGTTAGCTTTTTCCTATGATTCCCGAAAGAAAAACATAATAATATCATTTTGTAGTATGCATCGTTGGCGTCATACAGAGCATATGCACAGCCACCATATGAGAAATCATTGATCTTTTGTCAATAGTCTTCTTATTCCCGCCGTTCTGCTCGTTACGTAATTTATACATACTTGATACAATGTATGCTATCGTATTTGGGGCGTCAGTATATACTAAATTATGAAACAATTAAATTGCGATACGTCCAAAAAATGATAAGTCCATCTTTAAAAATTTTGCAAATTTTATTCGTGATGTCTGTACCCTAAAGCCCGTCAATCAATATCGCACGTGTGCGTGCACTGTCTACTACTACTACAACTACTACTACCGCACAATTTTGATGCATCGCAAGGCTATGTATTCAAAAATATATTGTTTACACTTTACCCTTGCAGCCGGCCAAGTTAGCTTGAAAATTGCTACTTAGCCTCGTCTTAACTTTCTTAGGCAACGATTGGACGACGCTCACGAGTCGTCGAAAGATTTTCGAACTATAGGCAGAATTATGTCGCATTATTTTCGGCCTTCTGTAAGCTTGCGACGGTTAGGCATCTCAGTACTAAGGGATCTGTATACTGGTTTCCTCTTAATATTGAGTATTAGAAACCAATGCGTCATAGGATTCGCCTTCATCTCGACTTTGTAAAAACATGTGTCAGCAATCTCAAATTATGCGCGAAGCGATTTTTATTTTCTATTTTTAAAAATAATTTTTGCACCTTCACTATGCCGACGCTTCTTTCTATCTAGCTTCGATGAAATTCTTCTCGCGTGCGGTGCGTGCACGCCTATCGTGGTCAACGACGGATTTGTTTTTTACTGCTGTTGTTAATAGCAATTTTTACGAGTGGGCGCCTATTGATCACAGTCAAGGGCAATCCGCAACCGAATAGGGTCGTATTGCGACAATAGACACCATGTACATATACGCCTGTGGATTATTATTAATACAGTATTGCTCTAATCATGACTCCTTTGTCCTATCGAGACAATAGCCCGTGTCAGAAACGCACTATCCGTCATTCGTAGCCAATAGTACGTTCAACGATGGTAGTAGCCCTGTTAGGTGATGTTTCTAACGTTACTGCACGTCGTTACTCATTAATGTGTACGTTTTATTTGAAACATATCTTTAAGGCATAAGGCATTAAATATACGCTAGGACGCCACGATTTTGAAGGCCGTAATATGCTATAGTAAAAATATCAGAAGACACCTTATTTTTCGCTCATAGCTCACAGGAAATACATGCAGGGTATTCAGAACTAAGGGGCAAAATTGATGCCGCTTGCGTAAAAGTCACATTTTCGCACAGAAAAAAAAACACACACAGAAAAAAAAAATCGTCCTCATGTGTATTTGGTGGGGTCGCGATCTTCAAATCAAGGCCAAGATCTCCAAACCACGTTGAAATGGCAAGTGTAGGTAGGATGATATACAGTTTAGGCCAAATATACTAAACGTGAAAAATCAGTTTATATTCTGGGCTCATAGTAGATGGCTCAAGCCAGAGCTTCGTACAATTTAAGGGTTAAAAAAATTAAATAGATGATGAAAATGCAAGGAATTTTAAAGAAAACACTACCATTGAGACTTACATGAATAAGCTCATCGGCAACTATTTCTGCATCAAACTATGGTCTTTTTAGATTAATTTTTGATTCCTTCTAATCCAGTGTCTATTTTTTATCGCCGGAAAACCTCGTTCGGTTTTCTTAGCAGCCGGAAGAAAACCGGCAACAACGAAGATTCATATCTAAAACTGATGCATTCCAACTATGACAAAAAGTCAGCTAAAATATGTCCCAGTTTATTCCGAACACCTTGTATGCATTTATATTTTGTTGTTTGTCTAAATTTTAGAAGGTCAATATATTTTACTAGATCCTCTTTTTAACACTTGAAGGTCTTTTTTTTTTTTTTTTTTTTTTTTTTTTTAATTAGACAAGATAGTTGAGCAGGGCTTCATAGGTTTTGTATTTGACTGACACTCCATGAGTCGTACATAATCATTCTTCATCATAATCATAGCAAGGGTTCATGTTCTGTGTATAGGACCAAATATCGTACAGCAATCACCCTTTCCGCGTAAGCCCATTTGTGTGTTTGGTAATTGCTATTTGGGAAACTTATGTTTCCTTCTTCAATTGGGGTACAGGAGGTAATAGCGGATACTAGGCCATTTTTGCCAGCGTACCAAGGATACTTGTAGTAATTTTTCGGCCACGTAGTGATAAATTTCCATTATTTATATATAATATCTATAATGGAAGTGTAGATTTTATGTTTTACTTTGGCAAAGGTTAAATGTTGACGTTGCTCATCGAGCCCCTTAATATCATTTTGACGCAACCTGGATCCAGAAACAGGCCTCCATCTTTATGATACAATTGCCGTAAGTACGCCAGTTTCAAATAGGTCACCGAATAAACGCTAAAGCTGTGCACTACAAAATTTACATATTATAGTTGTTATTATATTTTACACCTCGAGAACGGCTCAAGTAGCTACTCTGAGAAGCTGAGCTATTACTTACGGCATTTTTAAGTTATTTTTTGATGAGGGGGTATAACTGAATGTTTGTTGCGACGTAGTCATAGTTAACCTATTCAAGTTGCTTACACTTGCCATTTTTCTATCTTTACGTTCCCTGTATTAATATAAACAAAAGGTTTCCATTTTTCGAAATTGCTAGGTAGTTTTCTAGTAGTAGTAGTAGTAGTAGTAATAGTAGTAGTAGTAGTAGTAGTAGTAGTAGTAGTAGTAGTAGTAGTAGTAGTAGTAGTAGTAGTAGTAGTA
>NW_019213630.1:0-7212 GCF_002532875.2 Varroa jacobsoni
ATATATAATCAAGATGATATCCTTGTTTCGGTTTTTTGTCGTTTATTTTGTCACCTCATTTGATGATCTTAAATATCGTTCCCCATAAGTGGCGCTAATATAACCATAGACAGCGGACCAAAGCGAGCCATACTTAATCCTCCATACGCCGTCTCACGTGAAGCTGCAAAGATATGAGAAATATGAAGCGTCAAGCAAGAAGTGGCCACTTTGAGTTATATATTTTATTTATTATTTTCCATTTTTACAAATGTATGATAACATAAATTTAATAGTATTTGTTTATGAAATTATTTTTTTTATGAAAAAAATGTTTAATATAGAAATAAAGTGCATACAAGTTTCATTTTCCTAATTGGCAACGATTCTCGCTTCGTTCTCTTTTATATTGTTGTCAAAGAGAGAAATTGAACATCATCGATTAGAAGTCATGCTTCGACGGAAATTTCTGACAAGTGTCACTCCCTGTGTGTCCCAAATATCAGATATCTTATCTACTACCAACGTTTGAGTGTTATATAAGCGGGTTTAAGCCGTATGCTAACTGTGAGCAGTTGCGTTGCCTTATCAAACTAGTGAAAGGTAACGTCACGATAAAATATTTCGAAATGTACATGGACTGAATACACTGATGGGCTAACGTCGAATGAGAAAAAAAAATAAATCACACCGCTGGACACCGTACATTTGTGTGAAGGGCTATCGTCGATAATGGGTATGACTATTTAGGTTTTTACTAATCCTTGATGGGGCGGTATCACACATATGCAGGATATTTGGGACAACTGGCACCTTAAAATAGGTATCTCGTATATTGAAGTGGGTAGGAGATAGGAGCTAGAGCCCCGCGTTCGCCTTTGCACGACGTAGTGCCAGTTGAAAAAGTAACGCAGTCAAAAAATTGACTATCAAGATCATTCTATAGATCTAAATATTACTCAAGGATGAGAATAGGTCAGAAACAGGTGCGGTGGACGCGCATTATCGTCCGCGGCAATTTCTATTTTATTAATACTTAAAAAGCTTGATTCGAATGATCAATGCATACAAGACAGAAAACGGGATAATACTGAAAAATATCTTAGAACAAGACAGGGCGAAGCAGAGGGAAAGCATAGAAGATACAAAATAAATACATAAGTGTTTGAAAAGATGCGAGCACTATATGGACAAGCAACAACAATAACAAGATATATATATATATATATATATATACATGTCGGCTACAGAAAAATGGAATTGAGAAACAGAAGTAAAATGGTGAGACACGAAGGCTTGGAGAAGTCTACGAAGGTTACGACATGAGACAAAGTTGATAGAACCCAAAAAATAGGTACAACCGGAAGATAATTATGAAAACGAAATACTGATTGATGATTATAAAAAAGATGACATAATCGTGCAGATAATGACGATGGTGGTAATAAATAATTATATAATCACAAAATAAATTGTCCTTTTTTTGAACAGCATTTTTTGCAGTGTTTTTGATTTTTGCACTGATCGCCAACTCTTATGTATTGGGTTACATAAATTGATTTAAAATATTCTGTTTAGATGCTGTTAGATGATTTTAGATGAATTTTTTTACAACTGTTAAAATTACTATAAATTATTAAAAAAAACTTTTTTTCCTAAGACTTGCCATTGTAATGACACCAGACTAAATGCTTTGCACATCTGTTACTATCTTAGGCAACCATTGCTTGACATCGCTGGCCCGTTTCAGCACGAAACAAAGTGTGTTCATGCCAGGTTTTAATCCTAGAGCTTCTTACGTACCTGTACGTATAGCAGGCAAACACGTTACCCATTGCTCCATTACGAGCAACCCTTGTTTTTTATAAAACTCACTTGTTTTTCGGAAAATTCGGATTTTGGGATTAAATCAAAGCTTCCGTTTTTCAGGCTAAGCCTGACCACAACGAACCTCACACCGATACATTTTGCTTGCAAGTTGTGTTAACTAGAATAAAGGTTGACATACACTTCTACTTACAGAAGGCAAGTTGTTTTTTGACTATAAAACTGAGTATGAATATCCTATATTTAAGTTTGAGTCACCTCTTTGGAATGGTTACAACCTATCAAAAATAATACTTCTTCGCAGCGGGCATTCAGATGATAGAGAAGTTTTAAATGGATGAATCTGTCAAACTAGTCTGGTCAATTTTATAAGCTGCTTGTTCTTTTTAATAATCATCTGATACTTGGCCATATTTTTCTGTTCTTATTCGTTAGTATTTTTCAAAATAATAACAATTATTTGAAAGCAAAAAGAGCTTAACAAAAGAACACTCTAACGAACTTATTTTATTGACGAATCCAATGCTAAGAGCAAAATGTAATCATAATGAGAAATAATCGTTATTGTAACTAGTGTAACTTAATTAAAATGAGATTTATAAAAAATCACTTACTGTAATGCAACAATATTTCGTTTGTATCTGTTGTATCAGAAATAGTAACAGTACTTCGATATGTTACTATTTCTGACACGGATGATGCTATGCTATAATATATAAAGCTTCTTATTGACTCTTTAGTTAATTTTATTTTATTTTTGTTTGACTAGCAATCCGCTATCGGTTTATTATTGTTATAACCCGATAATTTGCCTAAAATTATATGAATAAATAATTTCTCGTATTTTATTTATTTAGCCGCTCCAGAATTCGGTTCCAATAAATGGAATTTGTTCATTGTTCCACTTTAAGCGTATAAAAATCTTTGTAAATAAATATTTATCTGGTCTTGAATTATAAATTGCGAATATCCGATACCCATTTTCAGCATATTGAGATTTCTACTTGATCATGAAAACAATTTTATGAGCTGGCAATTATATGGCATTTATGGCTATTATATAATATCAACTATAATAAGTAACACGTTTCGCCACATTTATTCTAAAATTTATTGCAATTTATACCATAGGAACACACATTGGCTGAGCACAGTTTCATTCGATTAGCTACGTGAGCAATATTTTTACTACTAAGACATAATATGAATCACTTTTTTCCATACATTTTGCATTCTCTGACATACAAGCGTACGCGGAAGGCACGCAAAGCTGCCGTAATGGACTATATTATGGATATGCCTGTACAGGACTGATAAAAATATAAAATGCATCGATTAAAAAGAACAACGCAAAACTAAATTAAAATGCGAAGTAAATAATCTTCCCATACTTACTGTGAGATAAAGAAGAACTAAAACAGACACTATGTGACTAGACATCGATTACCATTGCTCGAACGTTTCGCCTAATGACGTACAATATTAAAGGCGTTTTTTAAGCCAAAATGTCCGCGTCATACCATGAGAGCTTTTCCAGACAAAAACCCATCTATCACCCTGTTTCTTAAGGTCCCAAAGTTCTTCTATTTCGCCATCGTCCGGTAAAGTTACTTTGCAAACGTACCGGCCAATGTCAGAATCGCTTAAATTGCGTATGCTTAGGGTTCCACGTTTAGGCATAGCACGCACAGCTCGGCGCTCTATCCGGTCGTTACCGAAAAAAGTCCATCGAGCCTGCAAATATAACGTTCATCATTATTGTTGTTTATCTCTCTTCGTTTGCATAGCAAACTATCGGTAGGTATATGTGTGGGTATATGGTGTATTAGAATATAAATAGTTCATACAAGAAGATCTATATTTTTCTGGCAATATGCAAAACGAGCCAGGTCATTTGTCGAAAAATAATGATACACACTCACAGCACCGTAGATAGTATGGACATTATAATGAGGCCCTGTACAGTCTTTCCAATGCGCGTTGTTTTTCAAACTGCATCAGTGCGTTCTGATAAAATTGTACGCTCGCACACGGCCAGTACCAAAGGTTGTTGCATGCTGGCTCATAAACAAGCTATACTACCTGAGGATGTATTTCCAATTTTTCTAGGGGGCAGGGAAGTTCAGGGGCCGCGCGATGTGCAGCTTGTCTTGTGGTGCACATCAAAGGTCGAGGTCGTCCGTCTATTGTCGACTGTGTGTTGGACACGGCCAAAGACACTGTGCCATTTGATAAATGAACGATGCTTTTGATAAGGGCAACGTCAGCTTCTCCGTGAGCTGTGGAACAGCGTATTATGTACCATTCACTGGTTACGGGGGCACTTGTGACCAAAATGACGGTGATAATGTGCAGAAAGACGTCTACCATAAAAGGTTTCAAGCCCAGTCGCTTCATTATCTCAATTGCTGGCCGGCAGATTATGTAAAAAACACTGCTAAACTTATTTAACGGCAATATGAAGCACTGGAATTTGCTTCACAGTTTCCCAGCTTTACAATAGCTCTGAATGATAATAGCTGATGACCCGAATTGCTCTAATTCGAACTGAGAAGCCTTCCGACTCGTTTGTTTCTAGTCACGGTGCCTGTAAACGCTAAATGTTAATGCACTTTATAATATGCGCGTAAGCTACGAGAAAGGGAAAGGCAGAACAGGTGCTTTAACGGTATTTTTTGGCAGCGAGGGTCAACCGCTATTAACATCTATAGCCAACATGCCGCATGTTTACTAACTTATAAAGCATAGCGCCTTGTTTCAAGTGTATAAGTAAAATTATGTAAATCTATTAAATGATTACGATTACCTTTTAACATCCACCATTATGACAATCACCTTAAAAAAGAAACAACAGTTCTCTACGTTATATTAGTGTTCCTAGTAGCTCAGTCGAACGTGCTTGAGGCCACTGTTTGTGCCTTCTAATACTTTTAAATACCTTCTTCTTTTTTACAGATTCAGCGTAATTGAGAGATTGTGAACGTATTTTTCTCAATTTATCTAGGTTTTGTTTTATTACCTTCAGTGGGGTTAGAGATTATGTGGCTTCTGACGCACTAAGAACACTTCATGAAAACTTTTCGTTGATATCTTTGCTCGCTTCCTTGTTTGAGGTTCGTGATTTCTTTTCAGCATTCATAATAAAAGGGCTAAAAGTAAAATTGCGTCCCTTCGCAGAAAGTAGCTTGTAGGGTTTTACTTTTTTTTTTTTTTGTTTGAACCTGCTGGCGATTTTGTGGTGATTCTGTGCGTAAGCACCCGACACGGACGTCGTTTTCGAAATATAAGTGCTTCGACGCAAATCAAGCTGTTGTTAAAAAATGTTTCCTATATTATGTGATAATGCCTACACTGTATAATTGATAGTAGTTATTGTCTTTTTTAAAGCAACAATTAGCAATACATGTCTGCTAGGGGAGCAGTAGATCGAACAGTGTGTTTGCCCCCTAAGAAAATATTCAGTTTGAAATGAGACATAGACAAATTGACTGTGAAATTGAATCTTTTTACAGGTTTAGTTCTTCTATTTTCAGTCAGAATATGCGTCATTATTATCTATGAGCTTTTGCCATTTATATGACAACCTATTTATTTCACTGCTGCAGAAGTCTGAGAGTGTGAGGATTTATAAATTATATCCCAGACTTCCGCAGTCTCGAAAGGCAATTTTCGTCGTTATGTTCGGATTCAACTAATTTTCTTATGAAGAAGTTGTTTCAATTCTGACATAACTGGGAACGTTATACGGCGAATTGATGGACGATTGAAAGTCCTAACTGTAACTCTTACGTTATCGATAGCGTGATTTTTGCACTGTAAGTTCGCGAAATAGGTTTAATTAGTTTTGTGTTGGCTTATCTTGCCCGCTTGATGCGGAGTTTTGTTATAATTTCGTCTAGTTATTGATAGTACAGTTTAGCCATAATCGAAGAACTGAGACTCGTGAAACTGTAACCGATAACATCTATGTTAGATTATCAAACAGACATATGATAACTTTATGCAGCTGTACAACTGCATTAAAAGTATGCCATACCCGTTCAGTTACATCCACTATCTGATCTTCTGCCATGATAGTAGAAAATCAATCTTTCATCATAAGTCAGAGCTCGGTGCAAAGGGTTAGTGTTGTAACGTCAAAGCATGAAGAAGCAAGTGTCTCTACACTGTGATTTTCATTATAATTATACGACATCATTTGCGAATTCCTTCACTTTCTTGGTATGATTGAAGGGTACAAGTACTCTGTTTGTACGTACATTAGATCCGAGCGTTGACACCCGCGCGCTTTGACATGTATTATTCGCAAGGAATCATTTGCAATATTGCTTCCCAAGTTCAAAATGCCTCCCGCAGTTCACAGTGCTTTGAGTATTAGAATTTTAACCGAACAGAAGTTTTATCGGCCAGCTGTCTTCATTATTGTAGTTTCCAGCATGAAACCCAAATCTTTCGATTTTCCAAAGCTCAGCACAAGTGGCCCACTAAAAGTCGGAATGACTATATCACAGTAAAACGTCTTGAGGAAACGGAAGAGTACAGGTGTATTTCCTACATAACAGACAATGCAACAAGACCTCATCCCTTAATAAAATCGCGCTGTTTTGAAGTATGAGATTAATGTTCTTCGTTTCTTTCACTAATCGACCTAATAAGTGGAATGAGCCAGTAAAACGAACAAAATAATTATGGTAATTACCGAGTTCATTTATCGTCACTTCCGTTTCAGGATTAGCGAAACACACAATCTGTCTAGGGATTCTATTTATCTTATTTAGAATTACAGAGCTAGCTTGTGCATAAATAGCGGCGGTCTCTTTTCTATGCGTTTTTCACGTGCCTCTTGTACAAATCCGTATGTGAAAACGCCCTCTCTCTTTCGCGTATACGTTCTGAAATTTAATTATGCAATAAACGGAATGGTAACTTTTGTTCAGGTTGTAAAGTTGAACATTTACGCAGGTTCTACACATTACTACTTTATTTTACGTTTCGTCAAGGTCTGTGCAGTGTCCGGTGTAAACTGTATGTCGGAGAGGGCTGCTCAGAGACGGTTTGCGAAAGTTAATAATGGTATCGGGTAACTAAAAAGGATACCTTGTCCGGCTCGGTTATTTAGAAAAATCAGGACTGATTGAAGGCACTTCTCAATGAAGACGGCTGGCAAACAACTTGTCGAGCCCGAAAGATAGACTGAAGTGACTACCGTCAGCCATTTTGGTTCTAAGGTATTTATAAAAAAAAAAAAGTAGGGATCCTAAGTGATAAACATTATGTAAAATAAATTATGTGCATGTAGTGGAAATAATTAATGAAGATCGTTAATGCTATTTTTTTATATAACTAAAAAAAGCATGTTTTATGTTAATAATAGAGAATATAAAATTAATTAAATTAAAGTACACC